>NC_043706.1:51873119-51879585 GCF_006229205.1 Suricata suricatta
GAGGTGGTGGTGATGGTGGAGGGCACTTGTGGGGAAGAGCACTGGGTGTTGTATGGAAACCAATTTGACAATAAACTATTAAAAAAAAAAAAAGAGTTGAACATTTAACCAAGTGAATCACCCAGGTGCCCCTAAAAACAATTTTAAAAGCCTTAATTAGACCTGTTCAAGAACCATTTTCAAAATCAGCATGAGCAACAGACATCAGGTTCATCTGGGATGAATCTTTGATGTTTCCAGACCCAGGATTCTTTAGTGGCTTTGACTAAATGGAGCCTTCATACCTTCCAGGCCTTCTGAACTTCCATTGTTTACTTTGGGAATAGTTTTCTGATGGAATGTGATTAGTAATGACGGGTATGTGGTATTTAAATCACCCTATCCATTGTCACCCATTCCCATTCCTTTCATTTCAAGTAATACACATTTCTCTGTATGATGTACAGGAATATATTTGAAATCAATGCCAGCTCAAGCTGTTGATTAACAGGTGCCAACAGTCACTTTCACCCATAGTGTTCAAAATGTGGCTTTAAAGATCTTTTTATTTCATTTTTAATGTCTTACTATGTACATTAATATGGGAGTTGTTCAAAGTGTTTGTTCTTTCTCAACATTTTTCCTGACTCAAATCAAAATGGATATATTAAAAAAAACTAATGGGAGTAAAGACAGCAGGGGGCGTTGGTTTATTTGTATTTTCACTTTCATCAATGAGAAGTACAGAGATTAAAGAGAAGTTTAAGGATTGAAAAGAAGTTTAAGTTTAATTAAGAGGTGAGATTCTTGTTTTATATTTTGTCACGAGAAAAAAATAAGTTAAAAATAATAGTTTTGAAGGTATGTCACTTCAAAAATAATCAAGTTTCTTTCTTACTAACTCTGTAACTTTCCCACTGAATATGAAAGGTCAAATGGGATATGGTTTGTTTTTAAGGAACAATTTTATCATTTACCTTTAGGAACATTGTTACGTTTTGTTTTGGTTTGGTTTTTTTGAGAGACAGAGAGAGACAGTGCAAGCAGGGGAGGGTCAGAAAGAGAGGTAGATACAGAATCTGAAGCAGGCTCTAGGCTCTGAGCTGTCAGCACAGAGCCTGATGCGGGGCTTGAACCCACGAACTGTGAGATCATGACCTGAGCCGAAGCCTAACACTTAACGCTTAACTCACTGAGCCACCCAGATGCCAGGCGCCCTCCTTTAGGAACACTATTAAAATGTTACATTTTTGTTTTACACATTCTTACCAAGAGAAGGTATCCTATGACTTTGGTACAGTGTATAGAAGATCAATTATTTCAAAAGTGCCTGGGTGGCTCAGTCAGTTAAACGTCCACCTTCAGCTCAGATCATGATCTTACCATTCATGAGTAATCCAAGCCCTGGATTGGGCTCAATGCTGACAGCTCAGAGCCTGGATCCTGCTTTGCATTCTCTCTCTCTGTCTTTCTCTCTCTTTCTCTGCCCCTCCCCTGTCCATGTTCTGTCTCTGTCTCTCTCTCTCTTTCAAAAATAAACATTAAAAAAATAAGATTGGTTATTCAGGGCACCTGGGTGACTCAGTCTGCTGGGCATGTGAGTTTGAATTTGGCTCAGGTCATGATCTCAGGGTTGTAGAACTGAGCCCCATGTCAGGCTCTGTGCCAAGTTTGCAGCCTGCTTAAGATTCTCTCCTTCTCTCTCTCTCTCTCTCTCTCTCTCTTGCTCCCTCTCTCTCCTTCCCTCTGCTCTTCCCTCTATTCATGTGCTTTTGCTCTCTCTCAAATAATTTTTTAAAAGATCAGTTATTTTAATTATTTTGATATTTGTTAATTATACTAGAGAAAACTGTGTTAAAATAGTATTTACAAATTACCACTTATAAATGAAGTTCTGTGACATTTAATAAAATTGTTACTCAGGAGAAGTTAACATTTAGTAATGTTTGTGGGAGTAGGGAGAATCTACACATTTTAAAACCCTTTTTGTTTTGCCGCCTAAAATTAGAAAAGTGATTTTGCTTATAATATTTTACAAGTTATTTTACAAAGATATTACTAATTTCTACCTATAAAAATATACTATATAAACACTTATTTTACACAGTAATTATATCTTCCAAACTAATAATTTTCAGTAAAAACCTATTGTTTAGATAGTTTCAAATGTTCTGAGAGAAAATAATTTCCAACCTAGAATTCTATAATAAGCCAAACTATCAGTCAATTCTGAGGGTAGGATTAAGACATCATGGCACATGCAAGCTCTCAAAACATTTGTTATTCATGCAACCTTTCTTGGGAAGTTATCAAAGAATATGTTCTAAGAAAATGAGGGAGCAAACCAAGAAGAAGGGAAGTATAAATCTGTCAACCAGGTGATCCAACCAGAAGAGAGATGAAAAGAGTCCGAGGTGATGCTCAAAGCAAACCCAAGGGCAATAGGCCCAGCAAAGAGCCACGGGGGCCCAAGACTGCAGGAGCTAAGCTCTAAGAACTGAGGACAGTGACCCACAACCTGATAGGTAACAACATTTTAAGAGAAGCTCTAGGTCTCTGGAGGAGAGTCTGAAAATAAATAAGAAAAAACACAGCAAATGGGGCTCCTGGGGGAGCTCAGTTATTTGAATGTCGAACACTTGATTTCAGCTCTGGTCTTGATCTCAAGCCCGAGGTCAGGCTTTGCTCAGGATTCTCTCTCTCCTTTTCCCTTTGCCCCTCCCCCACTTGTGCACATGTGTGCGCTCTCTCTCAAAATAAATAAATAAGCTTTAAAAAAAAAAAAAAAGCAAAAAAATACTTGGGGAGTGTTTTTCTTGAACACTCCAAAAACAATTATGTGGAATCTGAAAACAAAAGAAACAACAAAACAAAAAACGACTCAAATACAGAGAACACACTGGTGGTTGCCAGAGGGGAAGGCAAAATAGATGATTGAGAGGTACAGACTTCCAGTTACAAAATAAATGAGTCACAGAGATGAGAAGGACAGCCTAGAGAATATAGTTGGCACCATTATAATAACTTATGGTGACAGATGGTGATTACACTTATCGTGGTGAGAGCTGAGTAGTGTTTAGAAATGTCAGATCACTACGCCGTATACCTAAATCTAATACAACGTTGTAACATATTATACTTCAGTTTAAAAAAGTATTAGCTCCAAGAGAAAAACAAGATTATATAAAATAAGAAATGTAATCGTAGTAATTAGGTGACTTAGCTGTTAATAAACTTTACATGAGAATAATCACATAAGCAATGAATACTGAACTGTTATTGTATAAATACATGGGGCTGGGGGGAGCTGTGTGGGTGTGTGCATGTCTGCATGTGTGACCCCTGCAATACCCTAGGCCGATTTGAGAGGGAGCTCCGAAACCCCATCCTCTTCTGTCACTAGAAAATAGCTAACACTGCATAAATCAAAACTCTCAATATAGTTATGTTCTTCAAAAAATGTTTTTAAGTTTATTTATTTATTTTGAGAGGGAGAGAGAGCAATCAGGGGAGGGGTAGAGAGGGGTGCCCCTAGTTATGTTCTTTAGAAAGATGGAGGCAAACTCCAAAAGAAATGGCTAAGAAAGTTGAAAATGTTTGCCTTTGTGAAGCAGAATTAAGGTGAGGAGGGCTATATTTTTATCGTAAACATTGTGGAACTGTTTGACTCTGAAAATATAACTTGGATTAAAATATAAAATTTTGGGGGGTGCCTGGACGCCACCCCCCAGCTGGTTAGTGACCAACTTTTGATTTCCACTCAAGTCATGGTTTTATGGTTCTTGGGATTGAGCCCTGCATGAAGCCTGCTTGGGATTCTCTCTCTCTCTCCTCTCTTTCTGCCCCTCCCCTATCCGTGTACATGCTCTCCTCTCTCTCAAAATAAATAAACGTTAATGTATATATAATTTTTATAAGAGAAATATAAAAGTGTACATACATAGTCAGAATTAACTCTAGCTGCTAGTCAGCATTCAGATCTACACAAGAAAAGAAAAATCTTAAAACACAGACTCAAAATATCTTCAATATAAGTCTTTAAGAAGTGGAAATTAACTTTTGAGGATGATCAGTGACTCCTTTCAAAATCTGATCCGAATCAAGATCTCTCTACCCAGAAAGGTGAACTCAAAATTCCTGAAAGTTCACAGACTTCCCAAAGTTCACTCATAAATCTTCAGGATACCCACATATCACAATTTAAGAACTCTTATTTTGGAGAAAATAATAAACATGCTAATATAATGTCAAAGCCTTGAAATGGGCCACATGAAAAGGGTTGGGTTTTTTGGTTTTTTGGTTTTTTTTTTTTACTCACCTCAGTGGCATTTATAAAAGTGGCTGTGAGCACAGACAAGGGGTGAGCCATTACACCTGCCCTACAGGTATACTGTTCCAAGTAGATCTCAAATAACACCAGACTTTAAGCCTCTGAAATTACTTCCTGCTCTCAGTGGTTTTAAGACTAGAGGGCAGTGTTTCTCCTGCATATTAAATAGATCTCTTTGTTTCAAAAATAAAAGAAAGCACACTTTGGAGATTTGACTGCACAGGATCTCCACACATTTCCTGTCTATTAGCAATGCTTTGTTTAGCTGGAAAGTGTAGGTCCACAGTTTCATCTTCTGGACCCAATTTGGCCGTAAAAGATTAAAGAAACCAAAACCAGATTCTTTTCACATTAAAAATGATGAAGGCCCCATGGAATTTGGTATATGAATGTTTGCACTTAGCATAGAAAGTCTTCAAAACAACAACTGAGGCAAACCAGAATTGGCTAAGAAAGCATATTTTCCAGATTTTGTGTCATTTGGGCCCAGGGTTTTCGAGACATGTTTTAGAAGACATGCACAGAAAACAAACAAACAAATCAGAAATGAAGAAGCCTGAGGTAAAGTACTAGTTTGCAGCGACTTTGAACCAGTGAGTTTTCACAGTCGTACAATGACTATCTGTTGAATAAGACTGAATACCAATCACCCCCTTTAGTAATCTGTGATTCACATGCAGCCTGCTGCCAAATTAAAAGGATGCCAAATAACATTAGTTACAAAATGCAGAAGAAAATTTAAGTTGCTCTTTTTTTCCTGTTGGCAGACCTCCCTACCTGAAAGAACTTAGTAAGATTTTGCCAGATGCTCACACAAAAGAAAAGAAACCTTATTTATTTTTCAGCCTTTTTAGAACTGGTCAATTGCAAAGTTATCTTTTCCTCCCCATTTTTCTTAAACCATAAAAAGCTACCTCAGAAAGTACTCATTTTCCATATTTGGACCTTTGTTCAATTCAATGTCACCAAAGCCCTCTCCGTTTCTTTGTTCTTTCCAAAAACAGGCCTCGCAAACAGGAAAGTTTGATACAGTTACTTTTCACTATCAGTTATGAGGCTTGCTTTATGTGCTTTTCACATTAAATGAAAATAAAGAATCTGAAAAAACCTTTTAATGAGAAATAAGAATAAAATTTGGGAAAAAGTGTATGTTATTCACATGCAATGAATCATATGGATATGAAAAAAGACATACCAAGTAGTTCAGCGCTGAGGACATGATTTCTCTAACGCAGTTTAGAGAAGTCTAGGAGAGGCCTCATTACCTAGAGTCACCATGACCATCAGAATCATGCCCCCAACACGCCACCTCACCAGTGCACCTCACCAGTCCCCTCGGCCTTCACTGGAGGCAAACTAGAAGCCATTTTTGTATTCGATCAGATTTTATTTTACTGACCTATTTTACTACCCAAAACAGAACAGTTTGAAAGGGACTATTTAACAATACTTTTTAGTAGTGAAGAATGGAAATTAGAAACGTCGATGAAATTTTTCACTAAGCCAGATTCTATATTTGCACTAATGTCATTAACACCCACTAAGCACTAAAATTTCCCTCTACTTGTCTTCGTTACTTTTCCAACTGGAAGATGGATGGATCCATCAAACTTTAAAGTTAGAACTTCCTCCCGCATGGCATGACCAAATAAATAAATCTACTTCAGTTCGGTAATCCCAATGCTTCAGAGTCTAGTCTAATTCCTCTTTACTTCAAACATTTAAGAGACTGCTTTGTGTTTTTTGGGCCCATCCACATACACCTGGAACAAGTCAAGAACTCCATTTACATTTCTTGTTTTTCAAGACTCTTCCCTTGATTGCCCAGCAAGGGTACAGCTGAAGCACCTGGTTGCCTTCATTAAATCCTGATTACATCTAAGTAACTTCCTCCAAAAAGCCAAAGGCTTCACCAACCTTTTATGGCAGTTTCATCTGTGTTGCTGTTTGTTGGCTTAGGGCTAGTCCTGTGATGCAATTTTGGCCACTCACTCACCAAGGGAGGTCCGCGGGGGGCCACATGGGAAAGATGTGGCCTTAAAAAAGAAATGCAGGAAGAAAAAAGGAAATGCAGAAAGAACAGAAACGATCTGCACTTTCTCTGGGAACACTGTCCTGTCTGGAGGGGATACTGAGGATTGTAGTCACCTCTCATTA
>NC_043706.1:51879685-51912108 GCF_006229205.1 Suricata suricatta
GGGCTAGTCCTGTGATGCAATTTTGGCCACTCACTCACCAAGGGAGGTCCGCGGGGGGCCACATGGGAAAGATGTGGCCTTAAAAAAGAAATGCAGGAAGAAAAAAGGAAATGCAGAAAGAACAGAAACGATCTGCACTTTCTCTGGGAACACTGTCCTGTCTGGAGGGGATACTGAGGATTGTAGTCACCTCTCATTACAAGCTCAAAGATAAAGTCAATCCTCAGTGGCTGGTAAGGCCAAGGGGGTCACACGGAAGTGAAGACAGATTATGCCTGAACCTGCACTCCCTCAAGACATCCTATAATTTGAATTAATGAATCCTTACTGTTCCAGGGAATTGGGTACGGGTTTTCTGATCCTTTCAGCAAACAGCAAGCTACTGTATTCAGAGGATAAATCCAGAGAATATTCCTTCACCTGGAGAATATTCCTTTTGGTCTCTGCTCTTTTCTTTGCTAATATTCTCATAATTCCCACTCTCCGGATATAATAAATAGTTAAAAAAGATCAAAGGGAGAAACATCCAGACCAGAACACTCATAAAACTTCCCTCAGTATCACCTGAAATATGACAGGTTTCCTGAAAACATGTTAAGGTATATCTTTGGGAAAAGTTTGGAAACTAAATTATAATAACTACAAAGTGATCTTGGGGGCAATAACTTATTTATGGTGGGGGGTTAAGAAAAAAGTAACAAAACTTATGACAAAGGACTATCCAGAAGTCATAGAAGTAAAGATAAAGTAGGGAGGGATAAAATGAAAAAAAAAAAAAAAAGCAAATGTAACAAGGATAAAGTTTTCCTGAGTCAAAATCGTTTGCTTAAAGTAGTTTACTTCTAAATAAATCATGTTTTAAAATTACAATGGAGAAGTTTAACAAAACAACTTCATTACTAGGTGTATATTATCAGCGTTAAAATATACAACTCATATTATATGATAGGCTCCCGCACATTGTAGAGGTATCTACAGAGAGCTAGCGCTCTCCAACTTACACGAACAACGAGGCTTTTTTTAATGAACTATAAACATGGAGTAGGGGCCCGACGGTCGGAGGCAGTGTCAGGTGCCGTGGGCTCCGGCCTGTCGCCAGGCGTTAAGTGAGGAACAGAGAACAGTGATCCCACAGGCTCCCTGCACCTCTCGGAACATCTGGGTGAATGTCATTCTGGCTTTTTTTTTTTTTCCCCAAACAGACAAAATTGACTCTTCAGATGGAATTGATAGAAAGTGAAAGACTGAGTCTAATGTGGTAAGAAGCTGTTAAAAGATTAGTATTGGCTTTTGGTGGAAAAACAATTATGTGGAATTACATACACATCTGCCACACACCCAGCAAACTATCAGAGAAGCCAGACTTTCCTCACGTTTTACTTCTTGGACCCTTTTCAATTTTCAAATAGAATCCAGTGCTCTAGTTATTGCTTACATGCATTTTCTTTAAATAAACTCAGAACAAACTTAGAAAGCCTGATATTGTTTCCTATAGAAACTTTTCCCCCAACCACTTCCCCAGCAGGAAATAAAAGTACACCCCCTCTACTTCTGTAGTGCTTTATAGTCTTCAAAATTCTTTAACGGGCGTTCATTTGACAAAGAGCATTCATTCATTCGCATTATTTCATTTGGTGAAAGACAACACGCTTAAGCTTCTGATAGCTCTGCTGAGAGCAGTTGTACAAAGATGAAAGGGCATGCACTCGTGTTTCCTGTCTCATTCATTCATTCATTCATTCAGTAAGTAAGTATTTATTGTCTGCGAGGTGCCAGGCACTGTTCGAACCCCTGGGAAAACAGTAGCGGGAAAAAGAGATGGACAAAACCCCTGTCCTCATGGTACTTACATCGTCAAAAACACGATGTAACTGTTTTACATATATCCGTTTAGTTATAGGCCCATCAATAGCAAATAGCTTAGTTTTTCCATGTTGCATAATAGAAGGAGATTTAAGTAATTAGTTGTAGAAGCAAGACCCCAAACCTAATACACTGAGATAGGGTACTGCTTAACAGTACGAGTAAAGTTTATTAATTTATTAGGGGGGAAAATCAGACTCCTTTGATGTATTTCTCAAGTGAGGGGTGGATTTTCCATGTGCCATAAATCCAGCAAAGAACAATGAACATCACAGCACTTCTCACATCCGTTCGTCACACACAGATTCGCTCTGTGCAGGGCACATTACGTTTATTTTCACTTGAATAGTACGTCAACTCTTAAATGTTGTTAAAATTATCTATATTTTCCAGATTAAAGTGCACGCACACTTTAATGTATAGGAAACAAATGAAGTAATGAGCCAGAAGTTAAAATTGTTGTGAGGTCTCAGTAAGTCAGTAGATACGACATGCTTATAACAGTGCCCAAGAAACAGTGAGCATTAGATAAATACTCTTCACCAGATTTGAAGATGAGAACTAAGGCCCAGAGAAGTAAGTGGGTTAAGGTGGAAGGTGGTTGGCAATCCTCTCCTTCCCTGGAGTGACTGACAAGGAACCTGGTGAGCCTGATCTTCTGGGATTTGGTATGTCCAGTCCATTCTCCACACCATGGCATTAGACAGCCACTAGAAGAGAACTGTTTCTACGTCACATTTGACTTGGGTAACAGAAATCAAGTAGGTAATATATCACCCCCTAGTCATAAGCCTAACCACCTGCTAGGGAAGAAATGGGAAACAGGGTTCTGATCATACTGGACATAAACTGCTCCTTCTACTGGGGAGAGGAACAAGGTGGCAATGACAGACAGTCCTGGGTAGAGGGCAGTTCCTCCCCAGGTCAAGGCCAAGGGCACCCAGACAGTGGGAAACACCAAAGACAAACATGTCTGTTTTGTGATTTGCCTGGGGGTTCACTTTTCTTTGACCTACCACACACATTTCCTGAGCAGGAGGTGAAAACGAGGAGAAAACCTCGCCTCTGCATAACTCCTGATGGCACAGGCCTCTGTTGGTGCGCACGCGCCTCTATGTATGGGAGCGTGTGAGCAAGGCGGCACTGCTGAGGCAGAGGAGAAAGGAAGAGAAGTAAGAGTCCTCTCTGTAGGAGAAAAACCTGTCCTTCTGTAGGTCGGTTCAAGTTAAGTGATCTAAAACATTTCGCCTGAGCGTTCTTCCTACCCCTTGTGTGGCTCCAAAATACACAACTTTTGGCGAAATTGCTAATCCTACAAGAGTTCCATTCTCCCAGGTTCCCTTTATTGTTTATTTAAGGCTTATTTATTTTTGAGAGAGAAAGAGCACACATGGGGGAGTGGCAGAGAGAGAGGGACAGAGAATCCCAAGCAGGCCCTGAGCTGACAATGGAGAGCCTGGTGCAGTGTTTGAACTCACAGATCTCGAGATTATGACCTGAACCAAAGTCGAATGCTTAACCGACTGGTGCCCCCTCGCAGGCTTCCTTTAGTTACTAAAACATTTACCCAATGTGATGGTGCCGTGGTTAGCTAGCAGTATTACTTCTTTAGACTGACCCGGCTGGATAATATAAAGGAACTTTGCGGGGAAAGTATTTTAGTCTAAAAGCATCTCTTTCAAGGCTGGGCAATAGGCTTTTCACAGGATGCTCCAAGGATAGAGTATGTCTATGTTTCCAGACGCCTCTGTGCTGCAACCGTCCCTTCCCTAGGGCCTCATAGAACGCTCTTCCTTAGCCGTAGCCGGCTCTGGTGGTTACAGATGGAAATGATGGGAAACTGAGCAGAGTCTCACTGCCTCCTCCGGGCTGTCAGACCCCTTCACACCAGAGGGGATGTTAGAGCTGTCTGGCCTCCTGGAGGTCACTATGGATTGTGGGTCAAAGTTCTGCCTTTATAGGTGGTCTGACCATTGTCCCTTTGCACGTTCAGTCTCTCATCTTCACACTGTAGACTCAGACTTCTCCTACTTCTGCTGCCGGTGGGTTCTTTCCTATCACCCTGAAAGCTGCCTGCCGCATAAACTGCAGCTTTAGTTACAAACCCCAAAGGGTCCTAGAAAGCTAAGTACGTGTGGCAAGCACGTCTGACCTGTAGTATTATTCATCAAGGACCTGGCTGCAATGGCAATCCTTACACTCTTAGAAAGGAATCTCACTAAGAGGCCAGAGACAATCACCTGGTGTCATGTGGGATAGATTTATGGGTAAAAAGGCAAATAATAAGAGAATTATTAAATCTTCTTAGTCTATTATTTAAAAGATGCAGGGGCACCTGGGTGGCACAGTTGGTTAAGTGTTCAACTTTGTCTCAGGTCATGATTTCCCAGTTTGTGGGGCCGGGCTCTGCACTGACAGCTCAGAGCCTGGAGCCTGCTTCCAATTCTGTGTCTCCCTCTCTCTCTGCCCCCTCCCCACACCCTGCTCACACTCTTTTTCTCAAAAATAAATAACCATTTTATTTTTTTGAGAGAGAGAGACAGAGAGACAGAAAGACAGAGAGACAGAGACAGAGCATGAGTGGGGAAGTGGCAGAGAGAGAAGGAGACACAGAATCCGAAGCAGGCTCCAGGCTCTGAGCTGTCAGCACAGAGCCCGACGTGGGTCTCGAACTCTGAACCAGGAAATCATGAGCTGGCCAAAGTCAGACACTTAACCAACTGAGCCACCCAGGTGCCCCAATAAATAAACATTTTTTAAAAATGTTTTTTAAAAGATGCAAAATATCCAGCATCCTTCAAATGCTAAAAGCATTTAAGAGTTTAAAAGCCTTTGTTGTCCTCTGTCCGTAAGTGCACCCATGGGTCCAGGGAAGCTTCTGAACTCTTGAGAGGACCGTGTCTGGCTAAACGCCCTCTGGGTCTGAGGTGACAGGTGCACTGAGACCTCCTCCAGAACCATTTTCCTCCAACAGCCGGGAGTCACAGAATAGCAGAGCCCAGCAAGGTACCCTTGGCTGAGCCACGCACGTCACTCTGGTTGTCGAGTTCAAGAGGAGGTCAAGACCATGCAGGGCACACCACGCAATTACAGTCTATTTGTGGAAAGCATAATGTGTATTTTTGTTAAAGGATGACCATATGCTGAGGAGAACTGAGTTGGCAGCCTTGGTGTTTAAAGGATCCATATCATAAACAAAGTATGTACAACAGGAAAATTTTACAAAGAATAAGTATTTGACTCCAAGGGAGACAGGCTGAGATGACAGATGAAATTGAACTCTGTGTAGCATTTAGTTAGGTCAGAGTGCCCAAGGTGACAGAAAAGTCACACAGCTTTCTTCAATGGACAAGCCCTGAAAAATGAGCCCGTTCACAAGCAATTCATTTACTTTCTAGCAGACCACAAACTTACCCAGTAAGCCACGAAATTGTGTCTGGAGGCAAACTGTGGCGGGGTCCAGGGAGACAGTTTATCACATTCTGGAAAGGTTTTTAAAAATTAAAAATAGGAAAGATGCCCCATGAAAAACTAGATACCCCGTTGTGGGGTCAGTCTCATTAGACTAAGAAAATAGCACCACTGAACTTTCTATTTATAGGACAAGGGTTGAAATAAGGATTCTCTAAAAGGATTTCCAGGGGTACTTGGATGGCTCTGCCAGTTAAGCATCTGACTTCGGCTCAGGTCATGGCCTCATGGTCCATGAGTTTGAGCCCCCCATCAGGCTCCCTGGGCCTCCCAGCTCAGAGAAGTGTAGGCTTCTGTGTCTCCTTCTCCCTCTGCTCCTCCCCTGCTCATATTCTGTCTCTCTCTCTCTCTACCTCTCTCTCTCTCTTTCTCTCTCTCTCAAAAATAAATAAACAACTAAACAAATTTTAAAAATAAATAAGTAAAAGGATCTCCAAAAAATTAGTTGAGAGACTCTTCTTCCTGGTGTTTTCAGAGTATGACTTATGCAGCAAGGGGCTAGTTGGGTAAGTGACCAGAGCATTGACCAGCTGTTTCTGTGCCTTCTAGACAGGAATTACGCCTAATCATAGAATTACCTCTGCTTCTTGACAGCATCAAATCGAGAATAAAACCCTGTTTCCTTGACCCTCACCAACATCACCTAACACAAGCCCCAATCCTGTAATAAATGTTTTCTTACGCTTCCTTACTGAGATAACCCACAATTCCCTGAGGAGTGAAGTTGCCCTCACTGGAACAAATTGATAAGCTCCAACTTTCTTCCACTATAGGAGGATTCCTAGTGGTCTCTGGCAGGAGGTCACGTCAATGTAATAACAGACCAATGTGCCAGCATGATCTTACCATTCAAACCGAGGCAGGCACACACGTCACAGAGTAGGAAATTCAGTCAGATTTCTCTCTTTGAGATTCACTCCTAATCACCCTTTAAAACACGATTAAAATTAGGCCCCCGGGTGGCTCAGTCAGTTAAGCGTGTGACTTTGGCCCAGGTCATGGTCTCACGATTCGTGAGTTCAAGTCCCACATTGGGCTCTGGGCTGACAGTTCAGAGCCTGGAGCCTGCTTTGGATTCTGTGTCTCCTTCCTCTTTGTGCACACCCCCACCCCTCACTGTCTCAAAAACTTATAAACATTAAAAAAAAAATAAGCAGGATGAAAAACTATTGCTCTATGTTTCCTTCATGTGTCTTGCTCTAAGGAGGATTCTAGGCCCTTCTTCTGTTCTTCTTATCCTACATTCCCAAGTAGGAAAGGCGCTGACTCGCCTGCTGAGCTCTGGGCTGTTGACTGCACAAAATCTAGAGAGTGGGAGAACCAATAGTAAGAGAAAGCTCGTGGACGGTGAAGTCAGCCCGCATGACAGCTGAGCTGAGGTGGATGGGGGAGGGAAAAGAGGGAGTCTGATCTGCATCAACTAGGTTGAGAGGAGCCACTTTTGGAGAGGAGTCAGGAGTGAGAGGAGACTTTGAGGCAGTTTAGCAGTAGAGAACTTGCATGTGAATAATATAAGGGAAAAGAAGTTTCAAGAAGTTTTCCTGTGCTTTATGAAAGCACACTTCCCAACCCTTTGTCTCCTGTTTGCTTTCTTAAAACAAAATAACTTAATCTTTTGAGAGAGATGGTAGGAAAGATGTCAGTTTCTTTTAATTATGTGCTGTTGTTGCTAGTCTGTTTTTTCAATGTCCCCCACCTCACCCAGTGACTGTGCCGCACATCAACAGGTTCATTTAACGGTTGGCCCAAGGTGCCTGGTTTTTGCCCATATCCTAGCCCCTCTCCTTGCGCTTATATCCACTCAGACAATTCAGAGGGAGAGACAGGATGGCCCACAACATCAGACGGCCACCATTTCTTAATGGTCTGGTCTCCCCTACTGCAACGTGGTTTCCACGAGGGCCATGGTGAGACCCTACTTACTTTATCTCTGTAAGCAGTGCTGCCTTGCATGGGGAAGTCCCTCATCAAGTTAAGTGTCATCCAGCCTCATGATCTAGCCTTCACCGCCTGGCTCTGTCACTGGCAAAGCCTGTAAGGGACCCATTGGAAGTCAGCCAGCATTCTCTCCTTCTGCACACTTCTGATGCTTCCCTCTTTCTTTTCTTTTCTCTTTCTTCCAGGATAATAATGAATGCCGCTGCCAGGCACTGTACTAAGCCCTTTATATTCATTGCTTACACTAATTCCCACAATAGTTCTGTGAAGTAGGCATTATTTTTCCCATTTTGAGGTTCCAGTCTGAGGCTTGGAGAAGTTTCACGACATACCTAGGACATAGCTAATCAGTAATGAAAGTGGGACCTGAAACTCTGATCCCCTTAAGTTTCAGGCTTCTCACTGCTGTGCCATGAGGAACAGACTGAATCTCATGTGAAGCCCTTCAGCCAGGCCCTACCCTGTGTTACCAGGATTATTTTCCACCCCCTCCCACACACCATTTCAAGAGCACCCCCAGGATTCCCTTACGTGTCCCCACCACTTTGCTCCCCTAAGCCTCCCACTGAAGGTCCCTCTTGCTTGACACTGTATTCTACTCACCACATTTGAAGACTCAGCTCAAGTGGCTTCTCTGTTATGAGGCCATCTCTGTTTTCTCCAACCTCCACACAAAGAGAGGTCTGAACTCTCTTGTAACACATATTACACTCGGCCCCAGTTTAGAGCAATTCTGATGCATATCTTTTACTTTATCCTTTTTTACCTTTCCAGTGAGGGCATAATAATAGCAAACATATAAGGGACAGGGCTTGACTCAAGCAACTCAGCACCAGTGCCCGTGCCATGAACCATTGCGCCAGGCTAAGTATATATAGCGAGATCACAATTAAATGTTTGCTGAGTCAAAGAATGAATGAATATACAAATGCATGAATGCAAAACAACCAATTAATGTAAAATTACACAGGCAAGAAGGCACCTTGGTGGCTCAGTTGGTTAAGCATCCAGCTTCAGCTCAGGTCATGATCTTGTGGTTCGTGGCTTTGAGCCCCTCACTGGGCTCTGTGCTGACAGCTCAGAGCTCAGAGCCTGCTTCAGATTTGACCTGTCCCTCCCCAGTCTCTCTTCCCCTCCCTGGCACTATCTCTCTCTCTCTCTCTCTCTCTCTCTCTCTCACACACACACACACACACACACACACACACACACACAAATAAGCATTAAACAAAATTTTTTTTAATTACACAGATCAGTCATAGCATTTGGTTTATTTTATATCCAGTTGCCTCAAATTCATAGCATTGAAAGGAATTTTTATAGAGTCATCACTGACTTTTTTATTCATCCAAAAAAATTTTCTGCAGACTCTATGTCAGGCCCAGAGCTGGAAGCTACACGAGTCTGTGCCCTTGAGAAGTCACACGATCCACTGGGAGATGCTGCAGGTGTCCGCCATTTGCACTGGAGTCGTTTACATGGACACGCAACATCTGGAACTTTATAGCTAACTGTACTTGGCTTTGTTGCTGTTGTAAACCAGGGACTACAGCAGTGTCCAGTCTAGGTGGACCCCCCCCCAAGTTGTCACTGTCTGGAGATATTTTTGGTGTCACAACTGGGGGTACAGGTGATCCTGGCATCAGGTGAGTAAAATCCAGAGATGCTGCTAACCATCCTAACATGCACAGGACAGGATGGCCCCAACAACAAGAATTCTAGTCTCCAACATGTTGATAACACTGAAGTTGAGAAACCTGGTACCAGAAATGTAAAGAAAAAACCTGTACCCAAAAACCAAAGAGGCAACTAGCAGATAAATAAGTCTTGGAAACCTAATACACAGTACAGTGATGATAGACAACAGAACTGTATCATAAACATTTAACTTACTAAGAGACTAGATCTTCATCTTTCCTAAAACTAGAAGAAATGATAATTATATGACATGATAGACTCATTTGGTCATACTACAATGGCGATCTGAAACGTACTGAAACATAAGTGTATCAAATCTATACGTCATACACCTCGGACTTATGCAATGTTGTATGGCAAGTATAACTCAGTTTTTAAGAATCAGAGATGAACAAAACACTTTCATTTGAGCTTACTTCTCAGACTCCTCAAGGAAAAGGCCTGAGTAAAATTGAAAAAAAAAATAAATTAAACCACAGCACTGATAAGGAAGTAAACAAAGCATATGCAGTAAGATAAAATCAAGTTTAAAATACTCCTTTCATCTGCAGTGTTGGCAAATTAATCTAATTACCGGGAATTTTGCAAATGCTGTCAGGGGTGCTGGTCTACCGGAAGGAGGAAGATTCAATTTCCAGCCTCCTACAGATTCTCTTAAGAGCACTGGGTGTTGTATGGAAAACAATTTGACAATAAAATATTATGGGAAAAAAAAAAGAAAGAAAATCTGCTACTTAGCCTTCCTTGTGTGCTACAGACCCGAGGTTCTAGAATAAGAAACTGCTTCATCTATGATAAAACATTCCTTCCAAACCTGAGGTGGACAGGATGGCAGGTTCAGAAATACCAGTTCTATTTTAGAGACTAAAAACAGATGCTCAGACCACTCCCTGCACGCACCAGGCCTCCAGAGGAAGGAGACGGTGACCCCTTTCCTGGCTGCACAGCCCTGGGGTAGGCTGCTCTCGGGATTTTAAGAAGTTCCAAAGAGGGGTCCTTTCCCCAAAATACTACCTAAGCCTAAGGGAGAGAAAGCATTTATTCTCCTACAGAACAAGGGGAGTAAAACACATGAAATAGCATCAGAATGTCTGTATTCAAATCCAGCTCTACCATTTATGAGATGTGTGATCTGGATATATTACTCAACCTCTCAGCGCCTCAATTTTGTCATCTGGGAAATGAGGGATAATCTATCTATCTCATTGGGTCCCTGGGAGAATGAAATGAATTCACTTGCAGGTAAAGCATTTAGAATAATACCTTGCACACAAGAGAACTATATAAACCTTAGTTATTCTTATTAGAATGTGAACCCATTGCAGAAAGAAGCTTCCACTCATTTTTATGGATTTCCCTGGGCCTAGCATAGTGACTGTGTTACTCCCAGAATATGTGACAAAGATTAAACTCCCAAGTGGTTTTACTTTGGTTTGATGTCAATATTTATTTATTTAAGTAGACTTCACACCCAGCATGGAGCCCACTGCGGGGCTTGAACTCACGACTATGAGATCAAGAGCTGAGCTGAGATCAAGGGTCTGATGCTTAACCCAGTGAGCCACCCAACTGCATCCCTGATGTCAACATTTTACTCCAGGAGCTTCCTCATCAGCACTGATACAAATTTGAGCTTTTGCCAAGTCACTAGATTATCTGAGAACTTTTTCCAAGTTTATTTGGAGTTATAAGGGAAGTCTCACAGAAACTTAGATTTAGTACTTTAAATGCTTTTTGAGAGCGTTTTGGTCAATACCGAGAAAAGAACCTGGCGAAGGTTCAGTTGGGGTTGGGGTCCAAGAGTGGGAGGTGGGAAGAGGAGAATAAATATCAAAACTCTTCCTTATTTCCATCGAGACTTCTTTGGTACGTTTGTTAATCTTTATTTCTACTTTTTATTGAAGAAAGTGCCCCAAACCATGCGTATGGCATGACGCATTTTATAGATGCACAAGCCCTCCAAACCACCAGATCCAGAGCTGGGAGGAATCTTTCTGGCCTCCCGAGGGTCTGCTTGTCCCTTCCTAATCCCCACAAAGGGACTGAGCCATTCTCCAGCCTCCATCACTATCAAGCAGTTTTGTGAGTTCTTGCACTTCGTAAAAAGATACCTTTCTATGTTTTTCTTTCGGAGAGCTTTATTGATTTCCTTTTCATGCTTAACTCTATGATTCATTCCAAATGCGGTTTTTTTTTTTGGTATTTATATAATGAACTATGGGGCAAGTTATTTTATAATCCAATTCATTACTATTGATTGAAAACACTGTCATTTCCCCACTGAGTTGCGGCAGTACCTTTATTATAAACTAGTTGACCTCTACATGAGGGTCTGTTTCTGGGCTGTTCCTTTGGTATATTTGATTATCCTTTGTTAGTATCATACTGAATTATTTATGGTAGTTTTATGGTTTTGTAGTTTCATAAGTTTTAAAAATTGGTGGTTACAGGTCCTCCAATTCTGTTCTTCAAATTGTCTTAGGATTCAAGGCATTTCCATATAAATTTTATTTTATTTTTTAATGTTTATTTAGTTTTAAGAGAGAGAAAGAAAGAGAGAAAGAGAGAGCAGGAGAGGGGCAGAGAGGGAGGGAGACACAGAATCTGAAGCAGGTCCAGGCTCCAAGCTGTCAGTGCAGAGCCCAATACGGGTGTCAAACTCACGGATGGTAAGATCATGATGAACTGAAGCTAGACACAACAGACTGAGACACCCAGGTGCCCCAAATCTTAAATTCAAGTTGTACATTTTCACCAAAAGAAAAATAACACTTTGTTGGGATTATTTTAAAAAATTTTATTTTAGATAGAGCACACCCATATGTGGATGGGGAGGGGAAGAGCAAGAGAAAGAAAATCTTACTTAACCCCGTGTGGAGCCTGATGCTGGGCTAAATCCCATGACCCTGAGATCATGAGCTAGGCTGAAATCGAGAGTTGGGTGCTCAACCAACTGAGCCACCAAGGTACCCCCAGAGAAACAACTTTTAATTTTGCTAATTTTCTCGGCTTATAATTACTTTCTATTTTACTGATTCTACTTTTATCTTTATGATTTTGTTACTTTTACTGTCATGTTTTATTTGCTATTTTTTATCAAATACTTTTGATAAACAGAAACTTAGATGGCTAGTTTTGAACCTTAATTTTTTTCTAATATTTTATTTAAAACAATAGATCTAAGCACAGCTTTAGCCACACTTGGCATATTTTGATTTGCCATATTTTCAGTGTCATTCACTTCAAAATATTTTCTTTTTTGATTCATGAGCTAATTAGAAATATGTTGCCTAATTTCTAAACAGTTGGAGGTTCTCATTCTACTGATATCTGTTTTTTGAAGACAGAATCTGTATTTCTGTTTTTGCTTCTAGTTTAATTCCACTCTGATGAGAGAATATATTGTGCTTTATTTTAATCCTTTCTAATTGATTGAAACTTGGTTTTGGGGGGCATCTGCGTGGCTCAGTCAGTTAAGCATAGGACCTCGGCTCAGGTCATAATCTCACAGTTTGTGGGTTTGAGCCCAGTGTTGGGCTCTGTGCTGACAGCTCAGAGCCTGGAGCCTGTTTCCAATTCTGTCTGTCTCTCTCTCTCTGTCCTTCCCCTACTCACACTGTCTCTCTCTCAAAAAAAAAAAATACACATGAAAAAAATTTTAAAGATAAGAAAAGGAAAGAAACTTGGTTTTTGTTCCAGCCTACATTCTATTTTGGTTCTAATTTTAGTATCATGTATCCTACAATTTGTGAATACTGATTTTTTTGTTCTATTTTATCAGTTACTGAGAGGTATTTTTTAATCTACACCTCTGATTGTGTATTTATATAGTTCTTTTACTTTTGTTTCATATATTTTAAGTATATATTATTAGATACAGACACACTTAGAATTATTATTTCCCATTGAATTGACGCTCACGTGATTATGAAATATCCCTCTTTGTATCCCTAGTTCCCTTGTCTTAAATGTACTTGGAGAGCCATAGTCACACCAGCTTTCCTTCAGGTGCTATTAGTATATCTTTGTCCTCCATTTACTTCCACCCTGTCTGTGTTCTTATATTTAATGTGTAAATTACAAACATGGAGTATTTGGGTCTGCCAATTTTGGTCTCTTAATCATAGTATTTAGTCCATTAATGTTTAATGTAATTACTAACATATTTGGGTATACATTTACTATCCTGCTTTTTGTTTCTATTTAACATTCTGGTTTTTAATCTCCTTTTTTCCCCACTTTCTAAACTTCTGATTAATCAAGTATTTTTCAGTAATCCACTTTATCTTTTCTATTGGCTTTTAATTAAGCATTATCATATTATCTTTTAGTGGTTACTCTAAAGATTATAATATGCATCTCATTCTTGACTAAGTACAATCGACCTTAAATCAGTGCTTTCACCGCTTTATCAATAGTACAAAACAGTTTAACTCCGTGTACCTTTCTCCAGGTTTTGTGCTATTGCTTTTGAATATTTTGTCTCACAAATGTTATAAACCTCATAAGACATTAATATTATTGCTGCTTCAAGTTGCAAATGTTTTTCCACATTTACCCTCAGTTACCCTTCTTGGGGATCTTCTTTCCTTTCTGAAGATTCTGGGATCCTTTTCTTTTAGCCTGAATAATTTCCTTTAAAACTTCTTGTACTTAAGTTCTGCTAGTTACACCTTTGTTCAACTTTTAATTGTCTGAAAATGTCTTTAATTTGCCATAATTTTTGAAGGATTTTTTTTTCAGAATATATAACTTTAGGTTGGCAGGGTTTTTTTTCTTCAGCACTTTAAAAATTACTCCACTGACTCCTACTTCCATAATTTTTGTTGAAATGTTAATTATTGGTCTTAGTGTTGCTCTTTGAAGAGTATCTAGTCTGGAGCATGTTTCTTCTTGTCTACATTTTCCATTTCCCTTCACCACATCATATAAGCTTCTTGATGGCAGGGGCCGTTTGTGATCTGTTCATTCTCAGCATCTAGAATTGTACCTGGGACCTCTATATTTAATGCATAAATGTTAAAAGAATTTATAAATGAGCAAATATATAAGTATAGTGTAATGCCTAACAAAAGTGGTTACTTAACCAAGAGTGAAAGAGTGAATGAATGAAGCCATTGTCCCTTGACAAAATCCATACTATTATTTCTTTCTTAAAAATGTTTATTTTGAGAGAGAGAGAGAGAGAGAGAGAGAGAGAGAGAAAGAGAGAGAGAGAATGAGCAGGAGAGGGGCAGAGAGAGAGGGGGAGACAAAGAATCCAAAGCAGGCTCCAGGCTCTGAGCTGTTAGCACAGAGCCTGACATGGGGCTCACGAACTGTAAGATCATGACCTGGGCTGAAGTTGGATGCTTAACTGACTGAGCCACCCAGGCGTCCCCAGACTCTTACTTCTAAGAGCCATTCAGACTGTTGCACAGACTCCTGCTCAAATTAAATTTCACCACTGCATAAACATTTTCTTATCTACATTAATAACTTTGATATACTCTACTTGTATATTATATCTCCAGATAATAACATCTGAAAATAAGATATTAGGGGAGGTAAAATTCTTTTTAGGTAATTTATTATATTAAAGATGAGCAAAACCAAAATGTGTTCTTTTGGAATTAGCTTTTAGATAAATTGACTTCATAATGTAATTTCCAAAGGATGGAGATTTATTAGACACAGAGATTAAAGGATGTTATGGTGATTTTAAGCAAATAAAGATGATGCTTATTCTCAGAAAGCATCAGCCTTAAGAACCAGCAGAGCGAGACTTACAAATAGATGAAAGTTCTCCTCTTTGCCAAAGAAACAAATTGGTTTTGCATATTACTCTCAGCTATTTTTTGTAAACAAGAACATTCGGCCTTCTTGTCTGTTAACAAATGATATTTCATCGAAGTGATTACTTAATGACTTCTGGGTTTCTTTGTATCACTTCACAACACGGAAGACAAGCCTTTGAATCTCAGATGTTTATCCAACCTCTCCTTCTTTAATGAAAGGGTAAAACAGGCTGTGCCTTGGTCAGTGCGAACAGTTGCTGTGCCATATCCAATAGAGATACAGGAAAGAGTAGGGGGATGAAAACCTGCCCATATATCTCTGAGGCACCTTCATGGTCTCTGGACAGGCCACACCAGCAACTTCTCTAACTATGGGAAGAGCTGAGGCCGCGCTATCTATATTTTGAAACATCCATCTAGGGCCAGGCTTCCTTGGAATCAGGAATAGCAGTAGATATGTTAACTTGTCTGTTCAACTTGCTGTGTACCTAATACGTGCTTAGGTGCTTGGCAGAGAGTGGTGAATAAAATAGTCAAAGTCATGATGGTCAAGCAGCTCATGCTCAGTGAGAGCGCCTGAGGAGAGTGGCGGAGCCAGGAGAGTGCGTGAGGGCTGCGATCAGGAAAGGGCAGGATGCAAAGATGGCGAGGGTGAGATGCCCATGGCCTGGCGGAGGTGATGGGGCAGGGCTGGCAGGGAGACGTGAGGAACGTAGAGCATTCATAGTGAGGCAAGAGATTTTCCAGAAACTAGGAACATGGAGGTATCAACTTTCTGAATATGAACATATTTCCCAGTGTAATGGCTGCCAAGTGAGGCTGACAAGCATCTGTAACGAGAACTATTCTTGCAGAGGCTCTTAGGAAATTCCCATAGAACTACAATTAGTGATAATTATTTCTTACCAGTGCCTGTTAATATGATTATGGCTGTAACTATTCATCGCATGTTTGCTCTGTAACAGGCATTACATGGAGAGCTGTGGAGGCTGGCCAGTGCGAACCTCATGCTCTACTTACCTTAATGGAGTGGGCATATTTTAACCCGTATCATAGAATGGCCACACTTGGCGAGGACAATTTGCTCAAGCTCACAGAACTAATAAATTGTGGAACCACAGTATTAACAGGGGTCTGCTGGATGGCAGAACTATTGTGTTTGGGAGGGGTTAGTATATGCGACTGAATACCCAGAATTATTTAACAAATATTTATCCAGTGCCCACCAGAAAGTGCCAGAAAGCACACCAAAATTAAAGAACAAAGGGGTCTTACATACATCTAATCTTAAGTGTGAGAAAACGGAAGCTTTCAGAAGTTGAGGGAATTTATAATAAAGTGACATCCTATCTTTGTCAACTATGGATGGGAAACAGGAGCTGAAAACAACAGAAATTATAGATCTATGGACTTTTTAAAATGTTTATTTATTTTTGAGAGAGAGAGAGAACAGGGGAGGGGCAGGGTGAGAGGGAGACATAGAATCTAAAGCAGGCTCTAGGCTCTGAGCTGTCGGCATGGACCAATGCAAGGCTTGAACTCACAACCAGGAAATTGTGGCCTGAGCCAAAGCTGGACGCTTAACAAACGGAGTCAGCCAGGTCCCCCTATGGATTTTTATTCGAAAACATTTAGGGGGCGCTTGGGTGGCTCAGTCAGTTGAGTGTTCAACTTCAGCTCAGATCATGATCTCACTGTGGGTTTGACCACCATGTCAGGCTGTGCACTGACATTGCAGAGCCTTCTTGGATTCTCTCTCTCTCTCTCTCAAAATAAATAAACTTAAGAAAAAGAAAACAGTTAGGTGGTGACATTACTAGGATTGTGTGGTAGGAGATCTCAGCTTCTGCCCCTCACAAAGATCAACAATTACAGAGCTATCCACAAACCAAAATAACTCTGGGGGAGCTCAGGAGTCCATTTCAGAAACCCCAGAAACACAGTAGGAGAATGCACGTAAAGGGGAGGAAGAACAGCGCCATTTTCTCTGTATCATTTCACGCCCATCATCCCAAGGCCAGCACTGTTCTATTCCGGAGACTGAATGCCCTAGCTAGAGAAAGTTCTCTTGCTGGGAAAGGGAAAGCATATGGTCAGCCAGCTTCTTCAGCCTTTCCAGACAATAGCTTCCATTTCACTCCCTCAAGACCAGCAAAGCTAGAAGTTGAGAGATAGTCGGGAACAAGGAAGAGCAAAGGCTACTGGAATCAGCCGCACAGTAGGAGGTTCCCAGGGACCTGCTTTGCCGAAGAATCTGGCAGCTTTCGCCACTGAAAGAAAAAGCAATGGCAAGCACAGTCGCGTACATCCCCTGCAGATTTCACTGGGTTTTCATCCCATGTGTGTTTGCCAGCCACCTGATTCCTCTCCACTCCCTAGCCTGCCCCACCCCTAGCGGGGTCGGGGGCAATGGTCCCCACTGGCAATGCCCAGCCTCTGCAGCTGCGGAAGTACAAAATCCAAGGCTACAGTCCATGTGGCGGGCTCTCACTCATAAGTGCATGCTTGAGGCTAGCCACTGTGGCTGTGCACCCGCACACCCTCGCCCTGACTCCAAACACCAGCCTCCCCTGCTGCACACATGCCCATGGGGAGATCCTGCAACCACAGGAGTACGTAAGGAGAGCCAAAGCCCTTGAGGCTGCTCCTAGACCCGGATCTAGGCCCCTCCTGTCACCAGCCTCCACTACTGGGCTTGCTTGCCACTAGCTGTGCACCTGTGCCCTACTGATCAAGTCCAAGCACCGGCCTACACTGCAGTATGTGCACCAGTGCCAAGAACGTGAGGCCACAGCTCTGTGCCTTCAACTTTCAGTGTGCCCAACTCAGACCCAGAAAGAAAGACATAAAATTGTCTTTGTTTGCTGATGACACAGTCTTATATGTAAAAAAAAAAAACCTAAAAACCTCCACCGAAAAACTGTTAGACTAAAGAAAAGCAGTAAAGTTTCAGGATACAATATGAACGTACAGGAACACCTGGGTGGCTCAGTCAGTTAAGCATCTGACTTTGGCTCAGGTCATGATCTCGCAATTGGTGAGTCTGAGCCCCATGTTAGGCTCTGTGCTGACAGCTTGGAGCCTGGAGCCTGCATTGGATCTCTCTCTCTCTCTCTCTCTCTCTCTCTCTCTCTCTCTCTCCCTCTCTCTTTTTCTCCCCCTCTCCCTCTCTCTCAAAAATAAATAAAAATTTTTAAAAATTTAAAAACTATATGAACATACCAAAGTCAGTTGCATTTCCATACACTAACAATGAACTCTCGGAAAAGGAAATAAAGGAAACAATCCCGGGGCACCTGAGTGGCTCAGCCGGTTGAGCAACTCTTGATTTCAGCTCAGGTCATGATCCCAGGGTCGAGGGATTGAGCCCCACATCGAGTTCTGCCCTGAGTGTGGAGCCTGCTTAAGACTCTCTCTCTACCTCTGCCCCTCTCTCCTACTCACACTCTCTCTAAAATAAAATTAATTAAAAAAAAGAAAACAGTTCCATTTACAATAGCACCAAAAGCAATACAATACTTAGGAATAAATTTAAGAGAGAAACTGTAAGACAAAAACATGAGACATTAATGAAAGAAATGGAAGGCTATCTCATGTTCATGGATCAGAAGAGTTAACATTGTTAAAACGTCTGTGCTACCAGGGCGCCTGGGTGGCTCAGTAAGTGAAGTGTCCGACTCTTGATCTCAGGTCAGGTCTTGACCTCAGGGTCATGGGTTTGGGCCCCACATGGGACTCTGTACTGGGTGTGAAGACTACTTTTTTAAAAATGCCATACTTCCAAAATCAATCTATAGATTCACTGTAATCCCTATGGAAATTCCAATGGTAGATTTCATAGAAATAGAAATAGTGATCCTGAAATACATATGGGGCCAAAGACTCCATATAGACCACACAATCCTGAGAAAGAAGAACAAAGATGGAGGCATCAAATTTCCTGATTTCAACTTACTACAAAGCTATAGTAGTCAGACCAGTATCTATGGTACTGGCATAAAAACAGATATACAGACTCAAAAACCAGACTTAAAAGCCCACAGAAATAAACCCTTGCATATCCGGTCAACTAATACTTGACATGGGAAGCAAGAATATTCAACAGAGAAAGACTAATTTCCTCAGTAAATGGTGCTGGAAAAACTGGGTGTTTACATGCAAAAGAATGAAATTGGACCCTTATCTTTCACAACTTGATGAAAATGAAAGATAAGACCTTAAACTGTAATACCTAGAAGAAAACAGGAAAAAAGCTCCCTGACATTGGTCTTGGCAATAATTGTTTTGAGATAACACCAAAAGCACAAGCAACAAAAGCAAAAATAAGTGGAACTACATCAAGCTAAAAAGTTTCTGCACAGCAAAAGAAGCAATCAACAAAATGAAAAAGGAACCTACAGAGGGTCAGAGAAAGGGCAGAAAATATTTGTCAATCATATATCTAATAAAGGATTCATTTCCAAAATATGTAAGGAACTCAAACAACTCCAAAGGAAAAACAAACAGACCAATTAAAAAATGGTCAAAGACCCAGTCACGGAGTCGCTGCCCAATAAGGACTCAGAAGGCTCCTCCTTGAGCCTCTTGCTTCCCGAGGCTCCGAACCCACACCCACCTCCTTCCGCCATTCTCCCACTGTTTCCACAGAATCCTATAGAATATCCACTGTCCAAAACCTGCACTCTTTTGACCTCTTTACTAATGATCTGCTTCCTGGTGCTGAGGATTATACCCTCGGAATTCAAAAGAGAGGGGCACATGGTGACTCAGTCAATTAACCATCAACTTGATTTCAGCTCAGGTCATGATCTCAAGGTCTTGGGACAGAGCCTCTTGGCAGCTCTGCACTGGGGGTGGAGCTTACTTGGAATTCTCTGTCTGTGTATCTCCCTCTCAATAAATAAATAAACATTGAAAAATATATATTAAAAAGGAATTCAACAACAGGAAGACCCTTAGTACTATCTAAGGGATCACTGATGACTTTGATAAAAAGGAACTAGTGAAGGCGTTTAAGAAGAAATTTGCCTGCAACAGTACTGTAAGTGAACTTCCAGAATACAGAGAAGTAATTCAGCTACAGGCGACCAGTGCAAGAATATATACCAGCTCCTCCTTCATAGAGATTGAACTGGCTAAGGACGACCAGCTAAAGTTTCATAGGTTTTAAGTGCTTTTGGCTCACTGAAGCTTAAGTGAGGATTTCCTTGCAATGAGTAAAATTTCCCTTCTATTCCATGTCACAAGTTTAAAAACCTCACAGCTTGTATAATGTAACCATTTGGGATCTGCTTTTAACTTGGACTAGTGTAACTCCTTCATCCAATAAACTGAAAAGAGCCATGCTGTCTAGTCTTGAAGTTCCTCATTTAAACAGAGGTCAGGCAGTAGGCGCCTGGCAGTGTCTGGCCTGAGACCAAGGAGTAATGTGATGTTTCAGTCAAGCCCAAAGTCCCAAGATCACAGCCGGCTACATCTGGCCAGAAGCTCATCAGCAATCCTTCTTCAGACGTCCCTGACCTAAGAGAATGTCACCCCCTGAACAGCCCGCGGTAGGGCTGGGAGGACAGGATGAGGTAAGACATAAATGCCAGTCGTGCTGCTAAAAGGGAGTCCTTGGTAGTCAAAGAAAGATCCCCAGTGTCTCCAACCTGACTGTGGACAGAGTCCCATCTTAGAGCTGCCATCTTCTCTCTAGTGAAGTGTGATAGGACGCCTGGCTTGCCACCAGGGTCTTTTTTGGCCAGACGTATCCCTAACTAATCCAGGTCCAAACCCCAGAATATGAGGCCAACCTTCTATCAGAGTTAAACTTGTGACAAGGGAACACATTTCAAACTGATGTATCAGTCACCTATCTGACTATAAACCTTGCAATGTATTAGCAACACCTCCCCAGTGTGATGTGAAGTAACACACTGGGTTTTGGTTTAGTTTTTCTTTCAGTTTTAATGTCATGTAATGTATTTAAACCCTTACTTAAACAAAACTTGTCTTCAGAAACAAAAAATTAAATTAAATTTAAAATGGCCCAGAGAAATAAGTGTGAAGAAAAGGAAACACTGGTGCCCTGTTGGTAGGAATGTAAATTGGTGCAGCCGCTATGGAAAACAGTATCCAAAAATTAAAAATAGAACTACCATATGCTCCAGCAATCCCACCTCTAGGTATATATATCCTCGGGAAATGAAACCACTATCTCAAAGAGAAATCTGCACTCCCATGTTTATTATGGCATTATTCACAATAGCCACCATATGGAAATAACCTAAGTGTCTATCAACAGATGAATGGATAAAGATGTGAGATACAGATATGCAGACATACACATAATTGCATATTATTCACCCATGAGGAAGAAGGAAAGCCTGTTATTTGTGATAACATAGATGAACCTTGAGGGTAATATACTAAGTGACATAAGTAAGACAGAGAAAGACAAATACCATATAATCTCACTTACATGTGGAATCTAAAAAACACTGAATTCATAAACACAGAGAGTTGGATGATAGTTGCCAAGGGCCAAGGGGTTGGGGGAATGTAGAGATGTTGGTCAATGGGTGTATACTTTCAGTTAGAAGATGAATAAATTTCAGGGGTCTAAGGTACAGTATGGTCACTGTAGCTAACAATACTGTGTTGTGTACTGGGAAGTTGCTTTGGCAGTAGAATCTTAACATTCTCACCATAAAAACAAAATGGTAACTATATGAGGTGATACATGCGTTAACAAACTTATCGTGGAAAACATTTTGCAATATATACGTGCTTCAAGCCATCACAGTGCGTACCTTAAACTTCTACAGTTTTATATGTCAATGAATAAATTTGGAGAGCGAAAGGACAGCAAGATGATTATAGTTAACAATACTGTATTTTTTACTGAAAGTTGCAAAGAGGGTGAATCTTAAATGTTCTCACCATACACACATAGGCAATTGTGTGAGGTGATGGAAATGTTAATTAATTCTACTGTGGTGATTATCTTGCAATATGTAAGTGTATCAAATCAACATGTCGTACACCTTAAACTTACACAGGGCTATTGTATAAATTATATCTCAATAAAGCTGGGGGGGAACATTTCAAAGATCATACATGTAAATATTCCTTAAAATATTCCTTCATATTTTCTGTTCAGTTAGTTACTTAGAATAAATATGAATTAAAGGAAAATTGGAATCAAGGAAAAGTTAAGTGGCATTAACTTTTCCTCCCTACCAAAACCTGCTTCCAGGGTTAGGTGTGTGGCTTCTATGCCTTTTTGTCTTTGCATGTTCACAGTGCACCGTTAGGTACCTTTCCTGGAATTATCCTTCGATGTGTTTATAATGACTGTTCATAGACTGCTTGGCGACTGGTCTAATGAAATACGGCAACTGAAAGAAGCAGGACCTCCCCAACAAAGACATGTGGCTTTCACTGGAGTCTGGGAGACTGTGAGCATTCTGCACTTTGGCCCACCAAAACCTTGGAATTTGCCATTACAATGGCACCACATGTATGGTTATCAGTTTGTTTTCATCTGGAATATTCATTTTTAAAGTTTGGCCCAGACTTCCCATTTATTTTTCAGAAGGTATATAAGGTTTCAAAGACTTTAAGCAACCCATGGTAGGCATCAACCTGGTTCAATTCTTGGAAAGGACTCACAACAGAAAAACCCCTGTGAGCAAAGGCACATTCACGGAATTCGGGCGGTTAGTGCAGGTTGACACTAATTACTTAGCAAGGGCGTTCTTTATAGAACCCACAGAGGTAAACTTGAATCCAGTTCCAGGAATCCTTGTTGATTTCTGTCATGGAGCCTGACAAGCCATGATTTATGGGAGGGCTATGGCCATAAAGATTCTTAGCTTCAGCCAGTAAGGAACCACGGCTTGTGAGAATGAGCAGCCATTTTTAATGTATAATTTCGTAGAAAGCTGATAGGAAATTAATATGGAAAACACCAATTTAAAAAAATGTCATGCCGGCAAATAGGTTTGGCAAATGTCAAACCTGAAGGTAATGAGTTGCCTATGACAATATTTTAGAATGTTCAATGGTCTATTGTGCCTCCCCAAACTTACTTGAAGCTAGGCTCCCCGCCCCCACCTCCGAGTATCCTGGCTTCATCTTTCCCTTGCAGTGCGTCTGTCCTCCTGTCTCAGGGCCAATCACCATCCACTCTAACATTCAGCTTTCTCATTTCTAAAAGAGAGTATTAGTTATTTTTATGGGTTTAACATGAGGATTGAGTACAAGTTTATGTATATATGTATTACCTTATAAATGACAAAGTATACAAATGATTGATTTCAGGCCTGGGCATATCTGGTGATAAAGATTAATATGTTCATGTCTCTTCACATTTTTGCCTCTGTTTAAACATACCTGTAGCCCTTCACAGCTTAAAAGCATGAATATCATATCTTTCTTGGGCAACCTCCTCTCTGATTACGCTATGACCTCTGGTTCTTACAATTCTATCCGTGGCCGCATTACTGCATCTGTCCCACCCAAAGCTAGTACACACATACTCACAGCATTTCCCCAAATGTGAAACTTGGGGGAAACACAGGATGAAACAGTGGCCAACAGATGTCACACATTTCATTTCAGCAGAATGTCCAGAGCCTTAGTAATGTCTGGCATTATGCCCCTCCAAGAGGGATCTATAACTTAGAGCATATTTTCCAAATTTACTTTACAATGGAACTCCACTTTTCTTGCAGTGTCTATGGGTCCCAAAGGTCTACAGAACACACATTTGGAAATGCTACTGTGCAGGCTTGGTGGAAATGAAATGGCTCCACTGCTAAAGGCTAGGAAAACCTCAGAGACTATATTCCCAGTAATCTCACACTGTCCTCTGATATTGATCAGAGGTTAGGACTGACATTTAAACTTAAGTATGAAATTATGGGAGCCAAATGTACAGATAGCACCCAGTTTACTTACATTAGCATAAAAACCATTTTGATAATATTGCAGCTAAAAAAGAAAACCTTCACAGACAGCAAAATCTTGAATAACTTAAATTTTCCTGAATATGTTGACTTTTCTGGTTACTTCTGGTTAACTTAGGCTAAAAATATTTATAAAATCTATTGGTATACTTTTGGACTTTGTCAATTCAGTAAGTAAACACAATTGAAGTATGTTTTAATGATTTGAGTTTTTTATTTGTGCAGAATGTCTATTATTCAGTGATCATAATACCATCCTACACAAGTAGAAGATTCTGGGGTTTTGTCTTAAATCTTTTCTGATCCACAACATATCCCAGAATCGTTTTCTGTTTTGTTGTGTTGTTACATTACCAAAAGTTTGTTTTTGAACATATGCATTATATCTTAGGGTTTCAGGAAGGACAATAATTATCTTAACACCCATTTTCTATTATTAATAATTATAACTTAAGAAATGTTTTAATGTTTATTTATTTGGGGGACAGTATGAGCGGGGGAGGGGCAGAGTGAAGGGGGAAACAGGATCCAAAGCAGGCTCCCTGCTGACAGCACAAAGCCCCATATGGGGCTCAGACTCACAATCTGAGAGATCATGACCTGAGCTGAAGTCAGATGCTCAACCGACTGAGCCACCAGGTGCCCCAATACTTATAACTTTTTAAACTAACAACTTAAAGGAAGCAATTTACCATTCCAGAAACAATTCATATTCTATTATTAATAAAACTGCAGCTTTGATGGTCTTTGTATAGGGTAGCTGTCTACACCACAAGACCCTCCTCCTCTCTTACTCCACCCCAAAACCACAATCACAGATAACGGGGACAGGCTAAATGCTGGTCCCAAGCTTGGCTAATCAGATTCCTTCTTTTTGGAATTTAGAAATGGAATATAAAAGTTTGAGTGCCTGCACTTCAAGATAGTACTTATTTTGGGTCAAGGGAGGCCAAAGTTGCATAAGCCAATGAGAGCAAGTGATTTATCTATTATGACACAGATTCAACCACTGCAGGAAAGACAAAAATGAAATGGCTTAAATGAGATAGAAGATCTTGTTTTTCTTTCCCAGATACTAGATATGTTCTCTCCCAGGGAACAGTTGGAACAAAAAATTGTTTAGGCTTGATACAGCAACACTTCACTGCTGGGGACCCAGGCTCCTTGGAGTTCTTGGCCTATTCATCCTGAGGGTTGCATGGTCCCGAAGAGCTCCCCACCATACACATGCTCCAGAAGGAGGATGGAGTAAAGAACATGCCCCCTCCTAGGGTCACCAAGATGCACACAACCCTTCCACATCAAACTAGAAGTTGGTCACCTGGCCACTCCCAGTTGCAAGTGTCCAGATAATATTATCTTTAGCTGGAAGGCCATATATTCCCCTCAACGCTAGGGTTCTGTTATTAAAAGAAAAAGGAAAGTATGGATGTTGAAGATTCTGTGATTTCCCAGTTCTGGGACCCCCATCTGTCCTTACTGCAATAGAAACTGGGTTCTATGAAATTCTTCTGTAGCCTTTCAGTAAGACCTATTGCTAGGTCTTACTAGGTTGACGTGGTTATTTGTCTTGCAACTGAAACAACGCAGGTAACATTTATTGCATTTATTGAGCGCTCACAATGGGCCAAAGGCTTTATGTGGATTGTCTCGTTTAAAAATCATAGCAATCCTATAAGGTAATTACTGTTCTTTCTCAGTTTTTACACCTGAGGAAAACAAGGCTTGGGAAGGTCTCACAGACAGCAGGTGGCAGACAATCATTTGAACCTGCCTCTTAAGCCTTGCCCCATGTTGCTGCTCTTCATCACCACCAAGGTCAGGCGTGCACCTACAGGGTGAGGCAGGGGCAGGGCTGGGGCATGGCCTGAGCTGACTCCCTAAAATGAGGCAGGTACCAAGGAACCACACACAGCAACGTGACCTGGGAAGAAGCTTGGCAGAAACTTAGCGTCTGGGGTGAGGAGTTGCGTGTGTTAATCTGAATTGTTGGGGCGTCCACTGGGCATGATGGAGCCTGCAGCAGGCAGGCCAGCAGATGGACGGCAGTGGAGACGCTTATCAACAGGATTCCTAAACACTGACATTAGAGCTCAGAGAAGAACTGTTACAGACCCCATGTTTGTGTCCTCCCCAAATTCATATGTTGAAACCCTAACCCCAGTGACAGTGTTCAGAGATGGGGCCTTTGGGAGGAAACGGAGTCCTGAAGGTGTGGCCCTTAGAATGGGATTAGTGCCCTCTCAGAAGAGGTGGGAGAGAGCTTGCCTCTCTGCTCTCCACCAGGGGAAGAATGCAAGGATGCTGTTGTCTGCAAACCAGGAGCAGGCCCTCCCCAAGAGCCCGTCGTGGCTTTTGGAATTGTGAGAAGTAAGTGTCTGCAGCTTAGGGCAGCCAGTCTGTGGTAACGTGGGATAGTAGCCCACGCGGCCGAGACAGGGGCCTCCCAAAGGCCCAGCAGAGACTACCAACTCGACAGTCCTTTACTCCTTCTTGGGGAAGGAAGGGCTCCGCTTAGCATGTTAGTTCCTAACATGCCAGTTAGTTACTTAGCACACGGACCTCTCACTCCTGAGAGAGGTCTAACCGGATGACTTATTGCCTAGACGCTTGTCTGTCATGACACCTTCTGTCCTTGTGTGGCTCCAACAACACGGAAACAGTGCTGCTGTTGGAATCAAAGCCAGGACAACTTCCACAAAAGAGCTCATACGACTGCAGAGGAGAAGGTGCTTTGGAGAAAACGTCTTGCTCCCGCTGTGACCAGTAAGCAGACAACATACACCCTAATTAATATCACAGAAAAATGAATAATATGCTTACCTTTTCATAGTAGAATACTTGGATGACTTTCGATGACATCTTGAGTTTGAGGAATCAAAGTCACAGGTTCTAGAGGTGGTACATCTGAGAGCAATCACATGAATTGACCCAAAGCAAAACTCCTGAAGTTTCCAAAGAGAGGTAAGTTAACCTCTCAAAGCATTCAGATTGACAATCTTCCTCCTATATTATTTCTACCATTTTTCCCCTGGACTCCAGGTTTCTTGCCTTTCTACCTGCACATGTGTCTCTAATAGCAGATGCCAGCTTGATATATTGAGAAATAAGTAGCTCTTTCTTCTTTTTAAGTTTTTGTAATGTTTATTTTTTTAGAGAGAGAAAAGGACAGAGCATGAGTGGGGGAGGGGCAGAGAGAGAGAGGGACACACAGAATCTGAGGCAGGCTCCAGGCTCTGAGCTGTCAGCACAGAGCCCAGCATGGACTCAAGCTCACAAACTGTGAGATCATGACCTGAGCCGAAGTCAGATACTTAACTGACTGAGCCACCCAGTCACCTCATAAATAAGTGGCTTTTACTAGAATTCTGGAATCATAGGAATCAGACTCCCAAGGTTTTCTAAAAGGTCTGGGACCTAATAGTTGCCACTGTGTCTTCCTGCCTGTAGAAGGGGTCGTAGGATGGGGTAGAAAAGATATTTTCTTCTACTCTGTTCCCGACAGGCTAGAAAGATAGGAAAAGATAAAAAGAGGCATGCTCCTTTCACAAGTGGCATTAAGATCCTTGAGTGATTAGATCATAGGGGAAGCCTGGGATGCAAAAGATAATTAACAGAGGATAAACCATCCGAGAGCAAACTATGATAACTTCCATAGGGAGATCTCAATCTAGGATAGTACCAAGAGACAGAGAGCTATTAAGGTTTATTAATAACATTCAGTAATAAGATTAATTAATTTTTTATAAAATTTCAGTCAGTAGCTCTCAATCTTGACTGCATATTAGCATTCCAATGTCCCGGCTGCAACTGAGCCAATTAAGTAGAAGCCTCTAGGAGTGGAACTCAGCCCTCCGTTGTTATAAAAATCTCCCCAGCTGATTCCAATGTGCAACCGAAACTGAGAACCACTGATTTGAGCAAGACTTGAGAAAGAAAGTTTGAGAAGATCAGCACATGTTATTTGGAGTATCAAGGTGGGTTTCATATTCAAGAGTTAGTGGCAAGGGGAGGGCACCTGGGAGGCTCCATTAGTTAAGTGCCCAACTTCGGCTCAGGTCATGATCTCATGATTTGTGAATTTGAGCTCCGCACCAGGCTCTGTGCTAACAGCCTGGAGCCTGCTTTGAATTCTGTGCCTTCCTCTCTCTCACCCCTCCCCTGCTCATACTCTGTCTCTCTCTCTCAAAATTAAATAAAACATTAAAAAAAATAGTTGGGGAAGGTGGAAGCATTGATTATCTCAAGAGAACGTGCCAGATCCAGGAGAGACCTGGCAGACTGGAAACAGCAGAAAAACAAGAGATCTATGTCTCAGAAGTAAAAATCTGTTTGGTCCATGGGGTTTGTTTAAACAGTGGACGTTCCCAGTGGACCCAGAACTGGCTGACTTCATCTCTTGCTCACTGTAGTGCCCACATAGTGCAGAACCAGAAGGAGTGTATCAGACTGGATCACAGCTAGTAGAGAGAGGCAAGAACCAATCTCGGAGGCAGATGAAGATTTGACACAGGCAGCTGCAAGGAGTAGGGAAATGAAACTTTATGGAGTGTCCCCCTACACAGAGAAAGATGTGGCCCAAAGAAGGGGGCCCAATGATTGTGTTGCTATAAAAGTTGGTAACTCAAGGTCTAGATTAGTCAACAAAGTAGACAAAATGACCAACAAGCCCATGAAAAGATGCTCAAGACCGCTAACCATTGTGGAAATACAAATCAAAATTATAAGGAAATATCACTCTGCACCCATTAGGATGGCTACTATCAAGAGCAAACAAAACAAAACAAGTGTTGGCGAGCACGTGGAGAAATGGTAACTCGCACACTGCAGGAGGGAATGCAAAAAATGGAGCAACTTTGGAGAACAGTATGGAGGTTTCTCAAAAAATTAAAACTAGAACTGTATGATGAAGCAGGTCCACTTCTGGGTATAAACTCAAAAAATGAAAATTGAAAGCAGGGATTTGGAGAGATATTTGTACATCCATGTTCATAGCAGTGTTATTCACAATAATCAAAAGGTGAAAGCAACCCAAATGCCTGTTGGTGGATGAATGGATAAACAAAATGTGCTCTATACACATAGTAGAATATTATTCAGCCATAAAAAATGAAGGAAATTCTGACACCTGCCGCAACATGGATGAACGCTGAGGACATTACACTAAGTGAAATAACCTAGTCCCAAAAAGACCAACTTGCATGATTACACTTATCTGGTTAAAATGGTGAATTTGGGGTTACATGTAATTTGCCACAGTGGAAAGTAAAAATTATATATCACCAGATATTTTTAGGTTAGAAAAAGCACAGTGTAGTATAGTTTATATAATAATGCAAATATTTCTGGCCAAAGAAGAGGAATAAACACTAGTATAATATTTATTTCTTGCTTTATTTTTGTGTATGCATTATTAGGTGTGTGTGTGTATGTGTGTGTGCGTGTGGGTGTGTGTATGTATTTGGATTCATACCAAGAATCAGTGGGAAAATAAACAAATGAATAAAAAATGGGATGAAGGGAAGAGAGACAGAATTCTTGTGACACCATTATAATAGTTTTGACTTTTGAATCCAGTAAATGTATTGCCTATTAAAAATTAAATTGTTAAAATAATAAATCTAAGGGCAGGCAAAGCCAAGGACAGAGAAGAGGCAGTGGAGCAAGGGTTGATCCTCTGCGGGCCTCTTGGGGCCTAGTACTTAATAGACACATCAACAGTGGCTTTATTCCAAGTGTCTGCGGTACCCATTTGTCTTCGGCTGAGATGAATGTGAGATTAAAGGGAAACTCTCCTAGGAGACAGGGAGCAAAGGCATAAGAATTCCGGAGCTAGTGGCAGGGGAGTGCCACCCTGCCTGGGACTGCATGAGGCCCAGCATCTTGCTGAGGATGGAGGAATCCATGGGATTAAGGGCCTGGAAATGTTCCCATTGAGCTGCATATTACATTTGAAGGGAACCACCGTCCCAGGAGGGAGTAAAGGCCATGTTGTCCTGGAGGGGCAGGGAACATAGGACTCAAAGTGGAAAGAGCAAAAAATAAGCTTTCAAAATCAGGCTAGATTCAAAGAGGAAGAATCCTGGAGTGTCTCAAATGCCAATCTTTGCGAAAGGGATTAATGTACGTTAGAGTCCTTTCTTCCCCATAGTGAAATGTAGTGTTCCCAACTAACACCTCGATGCACCAGCTTTCTCTGAGGAGACTCAGTTTACAAACTGTCCACTCACTCTGGACCCCAGCTCAGTTTGACCAGCATCCTGGCAGGCTTGAAACCAAGGATATCTTCTATATTTCCCTCTCCTTCGACCCCCAGGCAATGCTAATTCACAACCTTGGTCTTTGGTTGGCAAAGCAAAGGGGGTCTGGTTAGGAGAATATTATTTTTCTTGGAAAACTGTTCCCATGTGGTACACATTCTTGTTGGATACATGTCCAGAACCAGTATTGTCAGGTCAACGTGTATGTGCATTTACGGTTCTGATAGACATTGCCAAATGGTCTCCTAAAGAGGCCATTCAATTTTCACTCTCAGCAGTAGTGCATTTTGAGGGTTTGCTCTATCATGTTCTTGCCAGCACTGTATACAACCAGACGTTTCTATATTTGCCAAACTACTAGGGGAAAATGTGATCTCATCACTTTTAAAGTTGAGTAGAGTTAGCCATTTATATTTGTATTTATTTATCTACTTATTTATTTAGAGTGCATGCATGTTAATGGGGGGGTCTAGAAAGAGATGGAGAGAGAGAATCCCAAGGAGACTCCATTCTGTCAGTGCAGAGCCCGACGTGGAGCTGGATCCCACAACCATGAGATTACCTGAGCCAAAGTCAAAAGCCAGACACATAATCGACTGATCCTCCCAGGTGCCCCAGCCAATATATTCTAATGTAAATTGTATTTTCATGTCCATTAAGAACATTTTAGCCTTTGCCATTGTAATATTTTCCCCAGTTTGTCTTTTGACTTTGTTGTAGTGTTTTTGTTTTTGTTTTGGATGGGCAGGCATTTATCTCTTTCCTTCATGATTCTTATATTTTGTGTCTTGCTTAGAAAGGCTTCCCCCACTCTAAAATTATATTTAAAAAGTTATTCCTTGGATTGCAGTACTTTTTCAGTTTTGGTTTGGTAAGCTACCTTAACAGAATCTTATTTTTAGGTAAGTTGGGTTTCCACCAGTTAAAATAATGAGAACATTTTATAAAGCTGGGCATATTTTTTATATATCTGTTCCTCCCAAGAAGTTATGGCTCTGGTTTCCACCTCTCTAGGGGAATTTTCAAGTACTTCTCATAATTGTAACCTAAAAATACATCTATAGAAATATTGCTCCCACAACGCATGTGCACAACGGAGTTTTTGTGCCTTGGGCAGCCTTCATTCTGTTCTGGCACCCAGACAGAGATTGTTTTTACAGTCTTAACAACAGTTTCCAGTAAACAGATTACACTGCGTGGGAGAGCCAAATTTGAAAGGGGCCCCAGCTGAACTTCCATTACTTGTCAATTATTAGCATGCAGCTACTTTAAAAGATTTCATGGGACAAGTCGTTAATACCATGGGCTATAGAAGGTGTCCATTAAGGAAGAACAGTCCAAAAGGGTTTCATTCAGGAACATTACAAAATGTTTCCAAAGCAATGGTTTCATCAACTTCAGAATAAAGCCAACTTTTAACTTATCTACTTATGTGATTTGAAGAGTCTGCCCAAACTATTCTAATCCCTACCTCTAGGAAAAATACTCTCAGTGTCTTATCCTTAGGGAACAAGACAGAAAATATGCCGGACATACTGCATCTTGGTAGTGAAAATTCCAGAGTTCATGGTAGGAACACAACCCCTCATATAAATATATTTCCAAGAATCTCCACCACCAATCAGTTCAAGAAATATTAATAAGGACCAGAGTGTTCTCTTTCATACTTTTCACTGACCCCTATACCTACCAGGGGCTGAACAGCAGTGAGATGATCCTGCCAAAGGAACAAGAAGCAGAGAAAATGGAAAGACCATAAAAGGCTGTTGTTTCTCAAAGCCAGGAGCTGTAGAGTCATTTGGTTCCTCCCCAACCCCTAGCCCATGAAGATGATGAAATCTGGATTCCACTCTCCAAAGCACCCTACCTCTGCTCCTTCTGACTCTCAGACCCTCAAAACCACGTCTGCATGTGATCATACCTATTTTTTTAATAGTTTATTGTCAAACTGGTTTCCATACAACACCCAGTGCTCTTCCCCACAAGTGCCCTTCTCCATCACCACCACCTCTTTCCCACCCCCCTTCCCCTTTAACCCTCAGTCTGTTTTCAGTATTCAATAGTCTCTCAGGTTTTGCATCCCTCTCTCTCCCCAACTCTCTTTCCCTCTTCCCCTCCCCCTGGTCCTCCATTAGGTTTCTCCTGTTCTCCTCTTAGACCTATGAGTGCAAACATATGGTATCTGTCCTTCTCCGCCTGACTTATTTCGCTTAGCATGACACCCTCGAGGTCCATCCACTTTCCTACAAATGGCCATATTTCATTCTTTCCCATTGCCATGTAGTACTCCATTATGTATATATACCACATCTTCTTGATCCACTCATCAGGTGATGGACATTTAGGCTCTTTCCATGTTTTGGCTATTGTTGACAGTGCTGCTATGAATATTGGGGTACATGTGCTCCTATGCATCAGCACTTCTGTATCCCTTGGGTAAATCCCTAGCAGGGCTATTGCTG
>NC_043706.1:51912208-52032651 GCF_006229205.1 Suricata suricatta
AGCAAAAAAGAATGGAAGGTGCTCAGTTGACTTTGAATTTCAGATAAACAATGAATAATATTTAATATAAGAACATCCTATGCCATGTTTGGGACTCAGACTAAAAGTTTTCATTGTTATCTGTAATTCAAATTTAGTTGATGTGCTATATCTTATATGACAACTCTATTCCCAAGGCTACCACCTTACAATAGCTATAATGAATAAAAATTCTTTCTCATAATGAAATAAAAATATGTCTTCTAACCATTGGTGGTCCTTCAGATATTTAAAGAACACTGAAGAAGCACTAAAGTCAGCTCAGGTTTAGTTTTGTTCCTTTGTGACCTTGGGCAGTTTCTTTAACCTCTCTGTTTTCCATCTCTAAAGTGAGATAATATTACTTACTGTACAGGGAAAGCTATGATTGTAGCTCTTAAAAGCCCCAAATAATGTCATTCAGCCTAGTCAATATGGTGGTTGTAATCAGCTACAATTCTGAGTAATGTTAATGGAAAATTAGAAAAGATTGTTTTCACTAGGGGAAAACACTAAGATTGCTGTTAACCTTTCCCGGCGGATGAAGGGGGTATCAGTTAGAGAACATTCAGAACAGTTAGACAATGCTTACCGCTGATTACTCTGCATATACTCTCTATCTAGTCATCAGGACCCTGGCTCCTAGGTCCGTTGACTCAAAAGTACAAAGAGCATCTGCGTAGTATTCACAGGGTTTATAGTTCTTTCTCAACTACAATAACTGTACTCTTGAGCAAAACTACGTTCATCACAGAGAATAAAGGTCAGTTGTTGGAAAATAATTGTTGTCAGTCCATGTAATAGTTTAAGTGAATTTTTTTCATCAAAGTTGTGCTAAGGGACCTATTAACTGTGATTTCACTAATCTGTTATAATCAAAGTAAATTGTACACAAACTATGCAGAGTCTCCTGCAAAAAGACATTTCTTTGGAATACTTGCAGGAATTTATATGAAACACAGAACATAAAATCTTATTCTTCCATATTATTATACCCATTTCCAATAGGGTTCTGAGTTGCATCCTGGTCACTTACCTGAAGCTGCCACGTTAAGATGTGCCACAGGGAAGCAGGACTTTCCCCTCTCTTGTGCTGGGCCATGTATTTCTACTAATAAAGCTCAGGATCATTGGACACATCACCAACTGACTTCCACCACACTGTCAACTGCAACCACTCTTTGCTCTTCTATATGCTATGGATAAATTTCTTATATTTTGCATTTGTTTTCTTCATTCCTAAATTTATAAAACTTGTTAAGCTGTAGCTTTGACTTGTGAGTTGCACTCTAGCATATCCGGTTGTTTTTTACTCTTCTACATCTTTATCTACCATCTGTGTATTTTTTGTTGTTGTTATTGGTCACAAGGCAACATGCTTTTCTTTTTTGAACCATATATTTGTTTTAAAAAATGTGTTTTTATTGAGGAACTCAAGCTTTGAGGCAGGATGACTGAGACATCTTAGGCTTAATAACTACAAGAGACTCCCTCTGTGCGGCGTTACATCAGAGGAGAGGGGTTGCTTGGTAACTATCCTTCAGGTCAACTAACAAGCATGAGTGACCAGATAGCTCATCACTCTAATATACCTACCTATCAGGGAGGCCATAAAAAGAGATAATAAAAATGACATCAGGTCTTTGCAATATTCTGAGCTCAGTAGAAAAGTAGATAAGCTTTATTTTGCATTTTCAAACATGTGTCCTAAAATCAGGTGATCATTTTTCCTTAATATTTTTCCACAAACCTGTTGGGAGGTGCACATCCTATAATGCAGTTCAGACATTTCTGGTTCTATATATAGGTTTGGAACAGCTTTCTATCCGGCAGTGGGGAAGAAAAGGCACTTCTCTCCAAAAGCCATCCTTGATCTTAAGAGACCTAAGCCCCACATACGAGAGAGAAGAGGCAACTATAAGCCAAGATCACAGATTCTTGGCACAGAAGATGGACTCTTTCATCCAGGTGGAGCCAGAATTCAGCTTAATCCTAAACAAGGTTTATATATTATCCTCTAAAGCTAAGGATTTCCTTGCAAAGCTGAGCACAAACCAATTGTGCAGTTTGAATATACATCACAATGTAAAAGAACCACATTCCTTGCTGCTTCCCAATTGTCATTTTCTGCTTTTCTCTCTCTCTCTCTCTCTCCCCCTTTTTGCCTTTCTCTTTCTAACTTTCACACATTTAGCTATCAGGTAATTAATGTTTGTATGAACTAGGTGAATTCTATTTTTTAAAATAGTTTACCTTTTTGTTGGGAGAAGCAGATGGAGAATTATATATTTTTAGGGTTTTTTTTCTTTTTTTTAAGTAGTTTATTGTCAAATTAGTTTCCATATAACACCCAGTGCTCTTCCCCACAAGTGCCCTCCTCCATCACTACCACCTCTTTTCCCCCCTCCCCCTACAACCTTCAGTTCATTTTCAGTATTCTATAGTCTCTCAAGTTTTGCGTCCCTCTCTCTCCCCAACTCTCTTTCCCTCTCCCCCTCCCTCTGGTCCTCCATTAGGTTTCTCCTGTTCTCCTCTTAGACCTTGGAGTGCAAACATATGGTATCTGTCTTTCTCTGCCTGACTTATTTCGCTTAGCATGACACCCTTGAGGTCCATACACTTTGCTACAAATGGCCATATGTCATTCTTTCTCATTGCCATATAGTACTCCATTGTATATATATATATATACCACATCTTCTTGATCCACTTATCAGGTGATGGACACTTAGGCTCTTTCCATAATTTGGCTATTGTTGATAGTGCTGCTATGAACATTGGGGTACATGTGCCCCTATGCATCAGCACTTCTGTATCCCTTGGGTAAATCCCTAGCAGTGCTATTGCTGGGTCATAAGGGAGTTCTATTGATACTTTTTTGAGGAACCTCCACACTGTTTTCCAGAGCAGCTGCACCAGTTTACATTCCCACCAACAGTGTAGGAGGGTGCCCGCAGGAAACCATCAAAATCCTTGAGGAGAAAGTAGGAAACAACCTCCTTGACCTCAACCGCAGCAATTTCCTACTCAACACATTCCCAAAGGCAATAGTTTTTTTTTTTTTAAGTTACTAAAGTACTCAGTTTAAGAACAGAGAAGGCAAGAAACTGATTAATAAGATATGGGCCAGGACACGAGCAAAACTCTATGAAATAACCACTCACACAGTAACTTCGTACAATAGAAAGATGATGGGTTTTGGGTTCAACCAGAACTGGCTAGTAACGTGGATTCCTCTACTTATTAACTAGGTGACTTTGGGCATGTAATTCTTAGAACCTCAGCTCACTCCCCATTCCTTTCGTACCACCACTGCCTGCCAACAGCCTTGTGGGGGTTGAGGAGTCAAACTCCAACATGGATCTAGTATTCTTTTAGCTTTTCCCTAGAAGTAATAAAAACTGAAGAATAGCTCTGTCCCCTAAAAACAAGTGTATGCATTTCATATGAAAAATGTTATCTGGATTATCTCTGGGCTAACAATACAACTCAGAAACAAGCTGGTTCATGCCCACTGTGAAGAACTGTAGTGTTGCTTCATTATACATGACATTTCTCGGATAAACATTGGTTCGAAGTTCACAAAACAGTGCCTGCTCTTGAGGTGTTTTGTGTACTTCGGTTTTCTAGAGAATGCTCTGAAGCCATTCCTCTGAATATGAGTGATCTTACTGGCACCAAGCAAATGTCAAACTACACTGAGACATGCATACAAGGAGCGAGGGCCTGTAAGAGCATGTTTATCTCTTGCCAAACCTTCCCCCTTGCTTCGTAAAAGAGTACGGGTCTTTAAAATGCATGTGCTACAAATATAAGATCCCTCAAAAAAAATTTTTTTTTGAATGAGATACTAACTCTGACCAACTAGTCAATTCCTTGGAGCTCCTAGGCCAGCAGGGGAACAGTTAGGTGCCAGTGACAAGCACATATTCCCAGCCATGAAAATTAGGTGTTCTCCAGTAGAGCGAATCTAATGTTTCCATAAAACAGCAACCTAGAGCCTCCAGAGTTACAAAGGAAGAGGAGTTAAGAAGAAGGAAATTGAGGCAACAATTAACCAAGAAGGAGTGAGGTCAGTTCTTTTTTTTTTTTTAACGTTTTATTTATTTTTGATACAGAGAGAGACAAAGCATGAGAGGGAGGAGGGGCAGAGAGAGAAGGAGACACAGAACCAGAAACAGGCTCCAGGCTCTGAGCTAGCTGTCAGCACAGACAGAGCCTGACGTGGGGCTTGAACCCACGAACGTGAGATCTGACCTGAGCCGAAGTCGGAGGCTTAACCGACTGAGCCACCCAGGCGCCCCGAGTGAGGTCAGTTCTAATGAGTTCCCAGCCTAGAGTCTTCACTCCATCAATCCTCTCACTGTGTTTGAAGAATGTTTGTTCATTCGCCTCCCTGTGCCTCCCCATTTCCCTATTAGGGAGCCATTCATGCCCATTTGTACTCTACCCTGCTTTTGTTGTTGAAAATGTCAGATAACACTCCTGTGGCCTGGGATAGACAACCTTTGCTTGGATGTTTGTCTTATTTATTTCCCAAGATGAAAGGTAGCTTTTTAAGAAAGTGAAGCTTTGGAGAAACATTCCTTTTCAATGTAGATGATGTTGGATCGGTTATTGAATTCCGATGTGTCATACTCTTCATATGTGATGAGAAGGACTTAGAGATTTTTTAGAGACTTTAAAACCTGTTTGTTCATTACATAAAGAAGTCAAGGGATTAGAATACAGCTTTTGTGGTTTAGAATGGTGGTAGGCAGCCTTCAAAGATGGTCTTCAATAATCCCTGTCTCCTGGTAGTTATGCCCTTGAGTGCACACTGGACCTAGTAATTTGTTTCTAACAGAATAGAGCAAAAGTAGATAGGACGTCATGTCTGTGCTTAGGTCATGAAGATGGTGACTTCATCTTGTTGGACTTTATTGTCCTTTTTAGCTTGCATACTTTGATGAAGCAAGTTGTCGTGTTGGAGGGGACCATGTGGCAAGGAACTTAGAGTGGCCTCCAGCCTGGCAGCTAGCAAGGAACTGAGGCCCTTAGTCCCACAGCCCATGAGTGAACTTGACAACCAACTAGCCAACCAATGAGAGAACTAAATGAACTGTGACACCAATGAATGAGGGCCCTGTGGGAAACTAGACTGCAGTCTCACAGAGAGCATGCAGCAGAGGACCCGGTAAGACTCGCCCAGATTCCTGATCAAAGAAACTCTGAGGTTGTTTGTTTGAAAAGAGCAAGTTGTAGGGCAATTGTCCACAAAAGGAAGGCAATAAAGGTATCATTCTATTTCTAGTTCTAAAGACTAAAATACTGATAAACAACTCAACTGTGTGTGTTTGGCCTTTTTTAGTTTAAATATGTAAGTAGGGATACCAACCAGAACAATATGACTTTAAAAATTTTTAAACAAAATAACAATTACCTACAAAATTTATCAGTGATTTGAGTAGTGGGGTGATTAGTCATTTTATTTTCCTCTTTGTACTTTTATGTGTTTACTAAATTTTCTATAGCTAACAAACATAGCTTTATAATAGAAATTGGTAATGAAATAATATATCACTAAATGTTTAAGAGTCCGACTTCCAAACTGTAGTCAATATAAATCAAAGGAATGTGTTAAATAAAAGTCTTCACTGAATTAACTACCTTCTAAACATGGTTTGACAAAAGCAAAGGATTCTGACACATACTAAACATGTAAAAGATACATTTTCAGAGTAAGGTGAGAGCCAGAGTGAGCAAAAGAACATATGCATGAAAGTACCAACATAATTTGAAATATATTTAAGTGATAGATTCAGGATAAATGCCTAGGGCCACCTTGTAAAGCCCTAAAGACAAACTAAGTAAAAAATAAAGCAGGAAAATCTGAATGTACATTATTCCTTACATATCTTAATCAGATATTTTTTGTTTAGTTCACATTATATATGTCTCTACACCTGAAATTAATTTTTGAAAAACACTTGCCTTGAAAATACTACACCATAACATAGTCAATGGAAAGTTAAAATATTTAGTTACAGATATTTTCAATAAATTTAAACAAAAGGCAGAATATTAAAAAATTTAATTCAAGTAAGGCTTTTAGGTTACTTATCTGGCCGCCAGGAGAATCAGGGCTCTGGTAACTGAGTGATGAAGCAGCTTTACAGGGGAACATATTATGCATCTTGTAGTGGTTGGAGGGAAAAGGCATGTTAAATATTAGCTATCTCAAATCAGACCGTCATACTCAGCAAGCCAGTTTTAAAAGGTTGTTACTTTTTTTGGAACCAGATAATTTGATGAGACATGAAACAATGGAAAATTAGTCTAGTTATGGAACACAAGACATTTCCAATTATCTTAAGATAAAGTTTGCTGCTCTGAAGACTCCAGATATGGTATGGCTTCCTGAGAGAGGTCACGATCATGTCTTTATGAAAGTGTCTTTTAAAAAAATTTTTTATTTTTGAGAGATAGAAAGAGACAGTGCGAGCAGGGGCAGGTCAGAGAGAGAGGGAGACACAGAATCTGAAGCAGGCTCCAGGCTCTGAGCTGTCAGCACAGAGCCCGATGCAGGGCTCGAACCCCTGAACCGCAGGATCATGACCTGAGCCGAAGCTGGATGCTTAACCAACTGAGCCACCCAGGTGCCCCTGAAGGTGTCATCTTTAGAAAAGAAAGCGTAGGCCCTGACATAATGGTGATGTGTAGTGGGATGACTCTTGGTCTTAGTATGAAAATATTTACTCATTTTCTAGCTGTGTAAGCTTGGACAAACAACCACCCCTCTAGCTTCATTCAAATTATTCATTAAACTCCAATAATCCTTATCTCCTATTTCAGTGACCAGTTGAGAACCTCAGTAAGATATATATTTGTGTTAAGAGCTTTATAGATCAAAGTCGACATACAGATGTTAAGACTGAAAGAATCAATATGGGCATAATCAAGTATCTGAAGAAGCCAGTTTTCCCAGGAGAAATAACTTCAAATTAACCCATGATGAGATACTTTAAAATTTTTTAAGTTTATTTATATTTGAGAGAGGGAGAGAGAGAGAGAGAGAGAGAGAGAGAGAGAGAGAGAGAGAGAGAGAGAGAATGAATGAGAGAGTGAGAGCAAAAGAGAGGCAGAGAGTGAGAAATGGAGACAAAATCTGAAGCAGGCTCTCCAGGCTCTGAGCTCGATGTGGACCTCAAGCTCACGAGCTGTGAAATCATGACCTGAATTGAAGTCGGACACTTAACCCACTGAGCCACCCAGGTGCCCCCATGATGAGATAGTGGATAGTTTTCATCTGAAGACATTGCTTCAAGCCTATTCTATTTCCCTGAATTCACTGGTCTGTTCCCAAATAGGTATATTATGACTAAATTGTTGACCAGATTATGTTTCCACGACTTCTTATTTTTGAAACAAACTTTTCTTCACTAGTAATTAAAAACACAACCACATTATGTTTTTCTACTCTGGTTGGTCCTCCTTCTGAAAGGTCATCTTGCTCCTTCCAGAAAACTAGTCTTTGTGGCAAGCCATTTTTAATTGTTGCCTACATTCAGATCTAACAAGTATGTATCAACATACTACACTCCAGAGGCCTGAGACTTTTGCTTTCTTGAAAAGCAGCAACTACACGTACACAGACACAGACACAGACACACACACACACACACACACCAGCCTACTTGGGGCTTTAAAGCATGACCTATCTCAGCTGAAAGGCAGGATTGTCCACCCATTCCTCAAATCTAGGTGGTGACTATTAATTGCTTTCTCCATGCAGATTCTGCTATAAGCACAATAAAAATCAAGACATGGAAGAGCGAGGCTAATTTTTAACGAAATGCTGAGGCCACCAAAATTCACATTCTTGCAACCCTTAGACAATGCCCCAAGATAGGCCACTATTGGTCGTACATGTGCTCCTGCGTGCTGCTCTAGCCTCCTGCCACCCTGATCCAAACTCCACTCATGGTGTGCCTTCCTCCCAAGCTTTCTTCTGGGGATCCTAAAACCTGATTCTGAGGTAAAAACCCAGCTTCTGCCTTCTGTGTCCTTCCATTGCTGAAACTGTTTGCTCTTCTTGTTGAACTTGACCAGAAGGAGACCAGCTACAGATTAACCTTCTGTCCCCTCTGTTCCTACACTAGGTCATGTCCTGTAGGTCAGTATAACTATAAACCCATGGTCTCAGTTACTTCAAACATTCTTTGTTCAACTCCAAAACCTTAGCCTATAACCTTTTCCTTAACCCCCGGCAGGACACTGTATTTTCTAATTTGCTGAGAGAAATAAGCCAGGGCAGGGTAACTCCCTTCTTTTGTCCCATTTCAATCCCTCTTTCTTCACCTCAAAAAGGCATGTCCTTCCTCATGAGGCCAATTCCTCCAACATGATTATTTCTGGAGAAGACATGGGAAGTAAGGTGATAAGCAGGTGGTGGGCATAGTAAGACAGGTGACAGGTAACAAGGGGCCAGAACAATATGGTTTCTTTGGAAATATTGATGTGTTCCTCCCCTTCCCCTAACCCTGAATTTTGGATTCTCACTAAGCAGGGCTACAAACACATAAAACCACTAGCTAAGGGGTGCATCCTTGCTTGGGAACTATAGAACCTACTTCTACCCTGTGGAAAAGATGGTTGAGCAATGGCAGTGTAGAACAGTGATCTCTAAAGTAGGATGTATGCAAGATGACCACAGGGGATGTGGGGAAATAAGAATCTATTTAGAATTCCATTTAGTCTAAAAGGAAGAGAAGGAAACTAATCTTCATGAACATTTACTACAGAACAACAATGGTGCCTGCCTTCCAGCACCATCCACAGTGTCCTCTTATGATCTGAGGTGACCTGAGCACAGAGTGGGAGTCTCAATAGCTCCCAAACTCCTCAGTTTGCTTTCAGCATGTAGGGTAGACTGTGGTTTATCTAGGTCAAGCTGGGTGAATTTACAATTTTAGGTCTTGTAATGAAATAATCTCAAAAATGTGGCTTAAATGGGTCCCTGCAAAGAAACCCCATGAATTCAAGATGCTTACACAGGATGGTGGCAGAGACAACACTTCTAGAATAAGTCCTTCATCAGCTACATCATGAGTTTTGCTAGGGGGAGGTCTCAGATTTGACAAAAACTTGGCCAAAAAAAGTTAAGTCTTTTTCAAATACATATACCTACATTGATGTTGTTAAAGATAAATCTCACTCTAAGATTATATTGAGCCTTGCGAAATTAGCTAATGATAAAATACATGCAAAAGGTAACTTAGAAGAAACTAATATGCATATATTGGAAGCGTCTTCCCAAAACACTTTTACTGATAGAAATATGCCATCAGAGAGGGCTGGAGACCACTGGCAGAGAAGTTAGAGTATAAGGCCTTGGGAACGAAATAGCCTAGTCTTTGCTCTAGGGTAAAAGTTATACTTTAGTAACATTCTAAATCAATGGTTTGTTTTTATGTGAGGATAACTTCTGAAAACTTCTCAATCTCTATTTTATCTTATATCCTATGCAGTCTTTTAATTTCAAATAATGGAGTATAATAGATGTGTGGTAAAACAATACAAAATCCCTTTGAACACACTTGGCTTTGCATATAGTCTTTGCATATTAGAGGCAGAAGCAATTCTCTATTTTGTCATCCTTCATCCTAACATTTCCATAGACTCTAAAATTACATAAAATCCACCAAAGTTTTAGAATTCGGTAGGTTAAGTCAGATTTTCATCATATGAACTATTTCTTCCACAAACAAGTTACCCATGACTCTCTCTATTCTCTTTCCAGATTTTGATAAGCATCAAGTCAATCCCTAGCACGACTGAAGGGAACTTATTGAAGTACTTAAAGACAGAGTGTCCATCCTTGCCTTCTTTGTGGGACCCCCAAAGGTAAGTCACAGCCAAATGGCAGTGTCACCAGATACACAGGCAACAGCTTGGGCACTTGCACATGTCCTGTTGGTTATCTGATCACCCATTTGACAATGAAGCACATGAATGTCAAAGCATCTTGTCAAAAAAGCAGTAAATCATTGCAACTTATTACAGTTTCCCTGGTTGTAAATACTTAACGCATTTTACAAGGATCAAATAAAACGGGGGGGGGGGGGCGCGGGGGGGGGAAGCAACATTCTTTCCCAGTCTCTCCTCCATTTCATCTTCACAGGTCAGTTCCTGACAGTTGCAGGAATTGGCCTCCCGAGCCGTCCACCAGCAGTTCCCATAAAAGGAAGCAGATCTGGTATTTGGCCAGGCCCATCTAGTTCCACACTGACATCAGAGAGGATGCTCCATTATTTCAAAAGAAGGTAGCAGTACATGAGAACAAGCAGTTTTGATTTTTTAAGACAAAAAGCTACTCCATGGTTCCCTAGTGCTTAAGAACTGTGAATTAAACAGAGGCCATTTAGGTCAAAGGTCGCTCTAATGCCTTAGTGGCCTAACTTAGCAAACTAAAATTTAAGCCTGTAAATGCCTCAGTGGTAAAAATCAGAATAGCCTGGGTGGCTCAGTTGGTTAAGTATTTGGCTTTGGCTCAGGTCATGGCCTCACGTTTAGTGGGTTTGGACCCCGTGTTGGGCTCTGGGCTGACAGTTCAGAGTGTGGTGCCCCCTTTTGTCTCTCTCTCTCTGCCCCTCCCTCCACTGGTACTCTGTCTCTCTCAAAAATAAAACACCAAAAAAAATTTTACAAATCAGAATATCAAAGACAGTCAATTACAAATAGCCAACTAGGGCTTAAACTATAGTCAATCAACAATTTCCTTAACTTCCCTTCAATAATTATTCAATAATAGCCTTACTCTCCTTCCACTTCCTTGGTTTTGTTACTCTCTGTTTCTCCTGGGCTCCCGTCAGTAGAACGCTTCCAACCACTTCATTTGGTGCTGATTCCAATAGACTTTTGTGCAAATAAACTCCTATAATTTAAAAAAAATGTTTATTTCTGAGACTGGAGGCAAGATGGCGGAGAAGAAGGGAGTTCTGTAAACTTCGTCCACCCCATCTATCAAACCGAGGACATTACTCTTATCTGCAAGAGTGGAAGGAGAAAATACAGACTCCAGAAAGAAGACCTCAAAGATGCCTGAGTGAGTGAGTGCAAACTGGGGACATCAGAAAACAGGCCAGCCCAAGAAGGGCAGGGGAGGTGGGAGCCCCAGCCCAACACAGGGAAAGCACGTGGAGCCCCTGAGAGACAAAGGGAAGAGAAAGAGAAACTTAACATGCTCATAGTACTGCCTCTAGAGAAGAGATAAAGAACCTAACCCAGGAGGAGAGAAAAACTCTTACCCCATATATAACCACTGAGCTTGGGGAGAGAAACTTGGTAAATTCTTCCTTGGGCTCCCCGAGACCTACCTACACCAAACCTTGCTTATCCGCTATGGGGAGCTGCTGCCTTTTTGTATTTATTTTCTATTATTATTACTACTTCTTTTTTTTTTTAAGTTTTACTTTTTCTTTTTCCTTTCTCCCTCTTTTTTTTTCTTGCTATCCAGATATATTCTCCCTTATCTCATCCTATCTCTCCCCTCGATTGGTTATACACTTTTAGACTGTTCATTGTCCTCTGTTGTCTCTGCTCCCCTTTATTTTTTCTTCTCTTTCCCCTCCTTTCCTTTCCTTTTCTTCCTTTCCCCTTTTAGTCTGTTTGATTTGTCTGTGCATTTGCATGCTTCTGTTCCCTGTGTGTTTGTCTGTCTGTTTTCTTTTTCAGGGCTACCCCAAGAAACAAGCTAAGTATGCATGATGTAGAGTCCCAAATATCACTGAGTAGGGAAATAAAATAATCAAAGGCACAACAAAAGAAACTGAGAGACACCATTAAAAGAACACTTCCTGAAATGACAGGCCCTGGACAGTCAATAAGCCTCCTTTAACAGAGCAATTCTAACAGGTGCACAGTGCACAATGAGCTTTCAAAAACTGACAAGAGACAGAAAGCTAGCCAAAATGACAAAACGAAAGAACTCTCCCCTAAAGAAACTCTAGGAAGAAATCACAGATACAGAACTGCTCAAAACATAGTTAAGCAATATAACTGAACAAGAATTTAGAAAAATTGTCATAAAATTAGTCGCTGGGCTTGAAAAAAGCATTAGAGAAGCCACTGATACAATGAGTAGGGACTTTCAAAACAGCTATGATGAGTTTAAAAAGGCTATAAATGAGGTGAATAATAAAATGGAGGTGGCTACCTCACGGATTGAAGAGGCAGAGAGAAAAATATGTGAATTAGAAGACACAGTTACAGCAAAAGAAGGAGCTGAGACAAAAAAGAGAGAAATTGATCCAGGAGCAGGACAGGAGAATTCGAGACCTGAGTGATACAATCAAATGGAACAATAGCCATATCATAGGAATTCCTGAAGAAGAAGAAAGAGAAAAAGGTCCTGAAGGGATACTAGACCAAATTATAACTGAGAATTTCCCAAATCTGGAGAAAGAAATAGACATTCAAATTCAAGAGGCACAAAGAACCCTCTTAATATGTAACTTGAATCGACCTTCGGCACAACGTATCATAGTGAAACTAGCAAACATAAAGAGAGAATTCTGAAAGCAGCTAGAGATAAAAGGGTCCTAACATACAAAGGGAAACCTATCAGAGTGGTTACAGACCTATCTAATGAAACTTGGCAGGCCAGGAAGGAACGGCAGGAAATCTTCAATGTGATGAAGAGAAAAAATATGCAGCCAAGAATCCTTTATCCAGCAAACCTGTCATTCAAAATAGGAGAGGTAAAGGTGTTCCTGCATAAACAAACATAGTGAGAATTCATCACCACCAAACCAGCCCTACAAGAAGTCCTAAAAGGGATTCGATGAGGGAAATCTTGGAAAGAATACAAGGTACCAGAGGCACAACTACAAACATGAACTCTATGGAGAACACAATGACTCTAAACCCACATTTTCCAATAATAACACTGAATTTAAATGGACTGAATGCTCCAACCAAACGACACAGGGTAGCAGAATGGATAAAAAAACAAAATCCATCTATTTGCTGTCTACAAGAGACTCATTTTAGACCTGAAAACACCTTCAGGTTGAAAGTAAAGGGATGGAGAAATATCTATCATGCAACTGGAAGCCAAAAGAAAGCCAGAGTAGTTCTACTTATATCAGACAAACTGGACTTTAAAGGCAGTAACAAGAGATGAAGGACATTATATAATAATTACAGGGTCTCTCCATCAGGAAGAGCTAACAATTATAAACATCTATCCACTGAATTCGAAAGCACCCAAATACATAAAACAATTAATCACAGAAAGAAACAATCTTATTGATAAGAATGTGCTAATTGCAGGCGACTTCAATACTCCACTGACAGCAATGGTAGATCAACCAGACAGAAAATCACTAAAGAAACAATGGACCTGAACGACACATTGGAACAGATGGAATTGATAAGATATATTTAGAACTCTGCATCCTGAAGTTAGGAAATTCACCTTCTTCTCGAGTGCAAAAGGCACATTCTCCAAGATAGATCACATACTGGGGCATAAAGCAGCCCTCCATAAGTATAAATGAATAGAGATCACACTTTCAGATCACAATGCTATGGAACTTGAAATTAACCACAGGAAAAAGTCCGGAAAACCTCCAAAAATGTGGAGGTTAAAAACCACCCTACTAAAGAATGATTGGGCTAATCAGGCAATTAGAGATGAAATTAAAAAATATATGGAAACAAATGAAAACAAAAATACAACAATCCAAACTCTCTGGGACACAGCAAAGGCAGTCCTAAGAGGAAAGTATATTGCAATCCAGGCCTATTTCAACAAACTAGAACAAGCACAAATACAAAATCTAACAGCACACCTAAAGGAACTAGAAGGGAAGCAGCAAGAGCACCCCAAACCCAGCAGAAGAGAAGTAATAAAGATCAGGGCAGAAATGAACAATATAGAATCCAAAAAAACAGTTGAGCAGATCAATGAAACCAAGAGTTGGTTTTTTGAAGAAATAAACAAAACTGATAAACCTCTAGCCAGGCTCCTTAGAAAGAAAAGAGAGAACACCCAAATAGACAAAATGATGAAGGAAAATGGATCTATTACAACCAATCCCTTAGAAATACAAGCAATCCTTAGAGATTACTATGAAAAACTATATGCCAACAAACTGGACAATCTAGAAGAAATGGAAAAATTCCTAAACATACATGCACTACCAAAATTCAAACGAGAAGAGATAGAAAGTATGAAAAGACCGATAACCAATGAAGAAATTGAATCCATTATCAAAAATCTCCCATTATGGGAGGACTCTTCAAGAAGTCAGCCTTAGGCTCAAGGATTAGTTCCAGAGGAAACAAAGATCAGGCATCAAAGTCTGAAAAGCTCCCCATGAGGGCAACTGCTGATAACTAGGAGCTGTTCCTTAAGAATTCTCTTAAGTATTTAAAACCACTTATCTTTCTTCAAAAGCTTATTTAATTTCTAAAAAAAAAAAAAAAAAAAAAAAAGAGCAAAATCCCCAGGCTTTAACAGGGGTAGCATTCAAAAAGGCGGAGATAAAATCATTCCCTTAAATTTGTCTTTGAAGTAGAAATATGATCACACGCAAATCACTGAGGGAATAAGGACACTTTCCATTGCTTTCTCAGATGACACATTTATAATCAAATGCATGAACTGTAACACGTCATCTGTTAGGCGAGGATTACCCTTTTCCATCAAGGACTCCCACCGAGACCCAGGCTTGGAGAGAAAACCCACCACTATCACTGAAAAGTGGCACCTGATTTCTGTCAGTGGAGACTCCAGGCCCTCACTGCTGGCCTCGGTGACCAAGCCCACGCAGGGAAAACGTACTACTATCCGCTTGAGCCTCAACACCATTTGCTGAGATGAATGTACAGAGTGCTGGGCAGAGTCATAACCTGCCATGTCCCAATAACAAGCTGCCATTCTTCTAGTTATATTTGATGCCATTTTTGTATTTAGGGAAATTCGATCACTTGATTTTTAAATGTACACAGGCCAGAAGAATACCACTATGTGGCCTTAATAAAATCAGCACCCTGTCACATATCCCGGGTTTAATTCATGTGTGTTAGTGATTTGCTTGTTTATTAACTGCTTCCCCCTTGGAGAGAAGACGGCAGAGCCTGCAGCCTCAAGCCAACACAGGGGCTGGCACGCGTTGGTACTAAAAATATTTGTAGAATACTGAGTATCTGTTAATGTCATTTTTAGTACATATTTATTATACTGTGTCGCTGTGTTTTGATGGCCCCCAAACATAACCTTGTCACACTATCAGTAAAAATACATGAGACACACAGCCTTTATTCAAAACCAACGCTAGAAAAGGTTCCTTAAATGACCAGGTACTCCATATGTTCAAGTGAATAGGTTTTATTAAATGCATACTAATATCTTTCTATAGTATGTGAGTATACATAATAAATTAAAATGTATATATTTATTAAATATAGATATAATACCAGAACATGATTATTTCAGATGAGAAACCAAAATAAACCCATTTTTAAGTATCTTTTGGTCACTCCAAATTGATATTGCTCATAAAAAAATACACGGATTTTCCCTGGGGAAAAAAATTAATTCCATAGCAATGTAGTTAAGGGACATGTTTTATTTCATAGCTTTCTGCAAGCAAAATTGCTTTGATACAAAATGAGTTCAATGATACAGGTGCTACTGTCCACTCAAGCAAAAGAAAACCTCACATTTATATGAATGCACTTTATAATTATATTCTTACAGTATGATAGGTCTAATATCCAGGACGCCTCTGGCCTCATGTGAAGCGATGGCACAGAAATGCTGTAAGGTTCTTGAACGTCAGCGCACTGGCAAGTGCGGAAAGGGACTTCCTGTGAGTTCCGTCAGATCCTGCATAAGGAACTGTGTGTGCATGTGTTCGTCCGTCTGCCCTCCACCTTGTAGTTTACATTTTAATCGTCTCAAAATATATCTCCTATGTGTGTCTTTTGGCTTTTCAGTTTCTACAAAAGCAAGAGAATGTCATGAGGTATCCTTATCGTTAGCTGCGGCTGTCTGCGGCGGCTGCGGGGGCGGCGCGGACTTACCTGGAGGCCCAGTCACCGATCCTAGTGTGTGCTCCGCACGGTAACGGTGCGGACATGTTAGTACATGTTAGACTCTTTCCTGCTCCCCCTCACGTGTGATGTGGCTTTAACCCCCAGAATATCTGACAAGAAATTATACAGATAAAATAAAAAGACAAATACACAAATAAGGCCATCTGCCGAATTTTAAACTCGACTTCTTGCAATTATTTCACAATAATTTCTACATCATATGTTACATCTTTCAAACTTAAATAATAAACGCTCAAGGAAGGGCCGTGGTGGATCCAATTGCACTATCTCTTTGAGGACTTGTCCAATTTGCTGGCAGGCGATTTCCTCTGGGGTGTGGGGATTTTGGAAGGCTTGGCTGTGGATGGCCGAGAACCTGCTCGGGGCGTAGGCCTGTGCGTCTGGGGGACAGTCTCCACGTCTGAGCACACAGACTGAATTTCCGAAATGTCAAAGTCTGATGCATCACTGCCTCGGCGGCTGCTGGCCCTGCTGCCGGCTTTGCTGCCGGCTCTGCTCCCTGGTCGGCTGGGAGTCTTCTTGGGATCTGAGGAGAGGCGACAGAGTTGAACCACCCTCGTCCCCGGTCCCTCTGCAGCACATTCTTGAAACCTAAAGCCACCTTTAATCTCCACACTTTTTCTTGTCACCTTGTAGGCACGCAGCAGGCACCTGTGGATTCGTGGCCTTTCTCCATCCCACTAGGGTGGGCAGCCTCACTCTAAGTTGATTTAATACAGAAAAAGCTAGGTTTACAGACAGAAGGTAGGTTTGGGCTTAGACAGGATTCCATTTCCTACAAACAGATATAAGGAATATACCTAGGATTTAAGATTATGTTTTCCAAAGTGTGTACCTAGGGATGTGTGCACGGCAGACATGGAGCAGAAGTTTTGCCTGAGGATATGGAATTTGAAGCACAAAGAAATTTAAAAGATAAGACTTGAAACTTTAAAGAACCTTCGTGCGTGCTGAGCCCAGAACCCCAGGGACCAGGTTCACTATTCTGTGAAGAAACAGGACTAGCACGGGGGTAAGGCCCAGTCCGGGTGGGTTTCTCCAATCACCCACCCAACCTGCCCGAGCCCTGGCAACGTGTGAGCGGGCAGAAGAGCCACCTGCTTCCAGCGTGAAGGGGTCGGATACTGCTCTAGTTCTTCTAATGCTCTCTTCCTACGGTACTCCCCAAAAGGGATTTTCTTGTTATTTATCCCCTACCTTTGTTGGAGGACGGGGCTACGTGTCACTTTGAAAGAACACAGCATTGTCAATTCCTTAGTTCATCCGCCATGAGGAAGAACAGGGACTTTCACCTTCAGATCATACCGCAAAAGCCCCGGGAAGAGCCACACCACACTTACCAGCAAACTGTGTTCGGACTCTGGCGGCTGCGGTGGTGATCAAGCCACTGTCGTCCCCAGAGTGGAAGCCTTTCCCTGATAAATATCCTGGAAGTCGAAGCTTGCTTCCTTGTATTGGTGTTCCCTGTATTTAATCAGTGAGAGGACATTTCAAGAAATCACTCCTGCTCCACGATTTTCCACTGATATGACTACAGTTCAGTAGAAGCCCCTACACTGGGCCTCCTCAGGAGAGGGAGTGGGAGAGGCTTTTCGATTAGACGTGGCATGGGGTCCTCCCCACTCGCTTCTCCCCACCGTCTTCTTATTCTCTCCCTGAGGTTAAAAGGAACTCATGTGGAAGAGAAAACACAGAAATAGAGCTCCCCGAAGGACAGCAAGGCAAAGGGCAAATTAAACTGTGAGCACATTAGTATCTTTCGGGTTGTCAGTGAACATTACAGAGTCAGCAGAGTCTTGCCAGAAAGATGCGAGTGCACGGTACAGAGAGAGAAGGGAGTCTGAAAAGCTGTGCCTCAATATTCCAGTGCCTCCAATGCTTTTAGGGAACCAGCCAGAAATAAACTGACACAACAATAAACAAGTAAATGATGCCTAAACAGTCTTCATTTAAACAAACTTAACTGCAAAAAAAAAGTAGTGACATTTTATAACTTGGTACCATGTCACTTCACCTACTTCCATTTCCTCCTATGGTCTTTCCGCAGGAGACACGTGGACAATGCTTAGGGAGAATTCTCTAAAAATTCTTACAGGAATTGACAGAGAATGCCCAAAGCAATCACAACTGTGAGATTTTATTTTAAGTCTAGAATCACTGCATTTTTTTTTTCCAGATCACTACAACATTCTGAAAATTTTCCCGAAGTTAAAAAAATAAGCAGATCTCCCAAGAAGTATAAGGGATGTCACTTGCCTCAAGAACTCACAGGGAGTTGGTCAGAGGAAATGAGCCTGTACAAATTATGTGGGCATTTTTAAAGTAAGATAATTTTTTTCTCTAAAAAGAGAGTGAGCAAACATGAGGAGGGAGGAGGGGCTGAGGAAGAGAGAATCTTAAGCAGGCTCCATGCTTAGTGCAGAGTCCAATGCGGGGCTTGATCCCAAGATCCTGGAATCATGACCTGAGCTGAAATCAAGAGTCAGATGCTCAACCAATTGAGCCACCCAGGCGCCCCATTGTGCATTTTTAAAAAAATTAGTTTTTCTCTTATTAGTTGTAAATGTTTAATGAAGCGTATGTAAGACCTTTTAATGTATCAGAGTTGCAATTTAATATAAATGTAATATTCAAAATTCATTTACATATGTATTTTATACATACATTTAAGGACAGAATTTATATGTGATTTGCATACATATAAAACCTAACTTTCCAGGGCTCCTGGGTGACTCGGTTGAGCATTGGACTCCTGGTTTTGGCTCAGGTCATGATCTCACAGTTCATGAATTTGAGCCCGTTTTGGGCTCCATGTTGACAGTGCAGAGATTCTCTTGGGATTCTCTCTCTCCTCTCTCTGCCCCTCTGCCACTCGCTCTCTCACATTCTCTCAAAATAAACATTAAAAAAAACAAACCCTTAACTTTTCAAAATACTTTCACCCATGTAAGGATAATTAAACCTTACACTCACCTAATCACAGCTTTTTGACAAATGTGAAAGATGAGGGCCCGAGGAGGGCAGGGATCTACCCAAGATCTGACAACTCTGATCTAGTTAAATCCCTAAGTTTAAAAGAATATCAACAATCCGTCAAAGAGTGAGGACCTTCAAATTATCGAGCAAACCACTCAACGTGGTAGAATCCATGGTCATGTAAAAGCCAAATCATTCTTCTCGGAATGCCTTGACAGCTCTTATTTTATTGTCACCAACCCTCGCTAGTGCTCTTACAGACTCCTCCAGAGAGGGATACTGTAGTTGTTTTCTCTCTTCAGCTGTTTTGTCTAATGAGGCTATTTGAAATGAAACATAGTTTTATAATAGTTAAAAGAACATACTTAAACTTTATTCTGGGGGAATCTCTAGTTTAAAAAAAATCGGAGCATAGCAGCATAGCCCTAAATATATAAAACATACATGTTGCTTGAGGCTGCTTGACCTGTTCTCAGTTTGTTACACGAGAGTCATCTTAAGTGACAGGGTGGGAATGAGGGGTCAGGGAATGAGGCAGAATTGAAAAATGGGTTGTTTCTGCCTCAATTCTACCATTACCAGTAATGATATTTTCATCATTTCCATCTGAGTCATGAGAGTAAGGAGATTTTTCTCTGCTTACCTATTATTGATGTGAGGATTAAATAATAGATTAGAGAGTATTTTGAAAAGCATGCAGGGCTTTTCACAGGTACCATATCACTGCTATAAAAGGGTCCTGGCCTTCATTTCAAGCAAAGTTATTTAGGGACATCACGCCAATTATTGTACTTCTCATCAAGTATGTGATCATTTGATACCTGTGCGGGTGTTATTTTACAGAGAACTTTCTTTCAAATATAGTTGGTTGGTTTTCACTGGAATGTAAATGATCTGTGAGCCAATTTGGCCAATTTTACATGACCGAAATATCTTATCCCCATAAATCACGCCATATGAAAAGGCCGAAGCGTGCTTAAATAATAACCATTAAAATCTAATAAAGACACACACCTTTTGAAAACGCCAGATAACTTCTTGCATACCTAAGCTTCCCGCCTCCGTAACTAAAAGGCTTAAGTCCTATCGACCCAGTGTTCTTGAGCAGAAATAAATGTAGCATACATTCAGAAGGACCTTGTTTACAGTGAACATTCAGTAAATATTCTTTGCAATAAATATTCTCCTGCAAATGACTTTGCCTCTCACTCTCACCTGAAGGGGGATTGTTGCATTTCTTGTCCAAATTACATCTAGGAGCACAAGTACACCAGGAGCTTTAGAAGAAACTCAAGTCTAATACAATCTCCTGTATTTCCCTCTCCCAAGAGAGGAAAGACACTCTCATGTCCTCCCAGGAATGCTGAGCTGTTTTTGTATTTCACAGATGTCTGTGAAAAGCCGTGGTATTATCTAAAGTCCATGGGTTAAGGGAGAGGTACAGCGATGTTAGTGCGTGACGGGGTCAGTTAAGGAAGACCGTTAGACTAGAATCTGGGCCTTACGGTACCTCTGCAGACGGCACGGGGAAGTCTGAGCACTCTGCTGGTTTACAAGGAGTTGACGTTTTGCTGTTTGTCAACCATGGTTTACCGTAATTGCGTGTTAAAGGATGGAGAATCTGTGTGAACAATGGCAAATCAGATGTGAAGGACAGCACACAGAAACAAGCCACAGAGAGAGGTGACAAAGAGGGACGTTTCACCGTAAGAGTGATAATGATTAAAAATAAGTGGAAAGACTGGACGGCAAGTCATATGCACCAAAATAAATAAATAAATAAATAAATAAATAAATAAAGCTTCATTTAAAACGGAAAACCAATCTGAAAGGTAACCAAAGCCCCTAAATAGATAGTCTCCATATGGGCCACAAGGTCAAAGCATATATGTAGATATGTTTTCAAATCCTTCATGAGTCGTACTGTGAGAAGGGATACAAATGGAGAAGGCTGGTCCTACAAATTCTGGGGGCCCAAAACATTCGCATGTACACTGGAGACAGTGACTGCATGCGAAAACGACGGCCTTTTCCAGCTGAGTCCTACCTTGGGTGTGCTGGCGGCGGGGACCTGCGGAGAGGCCTGGCCGGCCTGACTGGACACCGACGTTGAGCGGTTGGGTGAAGCGCCTCGTGACGAGGGCCTTGATCTCCGGCCCCGGGGCCGGAAGGCCGCCATCCCCTGGCTGGCACCATCCGCTAAAATGAACTTCTCCCGAAGTTCCATATTCGTCCTTCCTTTGGCTGGATCACGTAGCACACAACGAGGCACACAAGCAAAGGAGGAAGGGAAACAAAAGAGACACTCAATCAATTTACGGGAAGAACAACCAGCGGGCACCACAGACCATGTTGAGGATTTCAAGAACATCTTTTTGCCATGCCAACTCCAACTCAGCATCACAAAAAGTTAAATGCATTCCTTTACAATGCATTCCTTTTGGATACAAGTAAGTTTGGGAAAGAAAAAAAAATAGTGTGTTTATTCTAACACTAAACATCAGCAAGAATAACCACTATTAAAGAAAAGAGTCAGCATGAAGATGGAAAGCTCATGCTATAATATTGTTAATCCACCAGCTACTGATGCCTACGCGGTTTCATCGCCCTTTCCGCACACTGAGAAGACAAGCCAGTAAGGCGGGGACTGTGTCTTTTGCATGTACCACTGAGGTAAGGAGGATGCCAGGTTTTTTTTAACACTGGAATTAATTAAACAATAGAATTACACAGAATGAGAGATGGCTTGTTAATCATGATGACAACATATAAACTCTCAGGTTTTTCACTTAAATGAGGCAACTAGTATTTTATTGTATGCCTCGAAAAACTCTGTTTAACCAACATGCAAATAACAAACACCAGACCCGAGGAGAGGAGATAATCAGTGATGCAACGCTCATACAAACACATATGCACGCGGAGAACACTCCACAAGAACCCAATGAGCAACATGTTAGCATGTGTTTGATCACTCACAGAACACCTACTGTGCAACACACCAGAAGTGTGTCAACGGTTCAGAATTTAAATTTGGAAGCACCAGCTCAGTTGGATATGAGTTAAGCCATACGCGATGGATGAAGCGTGTTATCTTAAAACAAATGATTAAAGCGAGAATGTAAAAGTAGGAAAGAGAAAAGGTAAGAGGGGAGAGGCAAAGAGAGGGGTTGCCAACCTATAGTAGGCTGAGTAGTAGTAATTGAAGAGTTTGATTCCGAACGTAACATTTTACTCCCATGATGATGAACTAGAAAAAATGACACAGGATACCAATCACATTAAAGAATACTGTTAGCAAGAGAAGAAACAAAGTACAGTAGTTGAATATGCAAAGGGTGCTCAGATCCAGCTTTTAGCACACATTTTAGAAGAAAAGTTGCATCAGGAAAGGAAGCACTCAGAGATTTGACTCTATAAGAAAAACGTATTTGGAAGACATGGTTGCAGCCATGTTACCCTTTCTAAGCAACTCAGCAGGACACTACACATTCTCATGTCTTTGTTTCATCAATGGAGGCACATTACTTTTAGGCTGCGTTTACTGAGAGGGGGAGTTTTTGTTAGTTTGCCCCTTTTCTGGGCGTATCTGTGACTCGCAGAGAGCAGAGCTACTTGTAGGGCTGTATGACCATCCAAGGTGCCCCTGGCAGAGCAGCGCTACCTCTGATACACCTGTACATCCAGGTGCCGGCACTAAATTACCCAGGAGGCCCCACTGGGAGAGCCCTGGCCTCTCGCTAGGTAGCCTAGTAGTATCAGCACAAATATTTGTTGTTTGTTTAAGAGGACTGAAATGAGCTCGCTGGTTAAAGAATATCACGGAGTCTTACTGTTTGCTTTTTTCAAAGAAAAATGCACCTACTAAGGGGACCTAACAAGACACTGCAATCAAATGGCCACTTGTGATGTAAATCAGTTAAGAATTCCAAAACTGACCATGGGATCTGAAAAAAGGAAAATGAAAAGACAGTCAAGGACTCTGTGACTGGTAGATATGGAGTGAGCTATATAGTATCATGTTTATATTTTTAATGTGCTAATCCACAGCTTCAAAGTAAAAGTCGAGTTAGCCATTGATGACTAGTTTTTAAATGTTTAGGTATTACTTTCCTTAACTCCCCCCCAATTAAAAAAACACTTTCACTTTTAAACTTTTACTGTCCGACATGTTCCATCTTCTTCACTTCAATTGCCTTTCATTTTACTTTGCTATTTAATGACAGATGAAATCTTTTCCCGAGGTGGTGTAATTACTCATTTTGAAAACTGCATATGGGAATATTTCATTAAAAATGTCTACTCTAGTATTTCCTGTCTAACACTCTCATATTTATCCAGAAGAACTAAGAAAAAAAAGGAGAAGAACATGGTTTACATGATTGCCGCAAGTTCTGTGGGAACTTTAGGCTGACAGAGACCAATGTGAAACATCCACTGTTGTAATAAATGACCAAAATTAGACCCCGCATGGGTTTGAGGCTGGGAAATAATACGAAACTGATACACTTTCACGGTGTTAGTATCCTGACATAGCGTCTCCTTACCCCTGCAAGGATCATTTTTCACTAAGAACTCATCAAGCGCCATCCATCCACCTCCAACACGAACCATGACAGTGCTTCGTAGGATTCGAACGAGCCTCAGTTGCTGGGAGTCTCCGAACTGTGGAGATGAAAGACAGAACCTCTAATTGTCAACCGTAAGTCTAAACCTAAGGATGATGTGCAATCTTCAGTAGGTTAAGCAACCAACTTAAGTTTCTTGCTTAGTTCACAGCGATTAGTAAAGTCTCAGAAAAAAAAAGGGGTTTGAAATGATCTGCGTTAGACGGCTGCATGCTTGATTGAGCCCAAAGGAAACAGTTTGAGAAAAGCTAACAAAGGTTATCAAGTATGATATCGAAGCTTTGTTCAAGAAATGATTTTTCTTTATGATAGAAACAACATTAGTAAGGCAGTAATTGAAAGATGCTTCTAGAAATTAAACACAGACATGAAAATAAGCACTGGTCCACCTTGCCAGGGCTTATACAAAATAAGATTCTAAGGAAAATTTAGTAAACTCAGATTCTTCTTAATGAAAACTTCCTCTTATACTAAAACTGTTTTCCACTGAAATCTGTGGGAATAATCTCTGTAAGCTCATTCTGTTTTCTCTAAGAGCAGTTTTGACTTAGAGAGAGAGAGAGCAGTAAATGAACATTTCTAGCAATAATTTCATAGTCAACTAAAATTTCTGGATCACTAATGAACTGGTAAACCAATCTGTTAAAGGCCGGATTCGTGTGCCATTTTGGATTACTGTAATGTGAGAACAGCTAGTGACACATTATTAATGATACAACTTTCAAATCTAAAAGGCTTTCTCTTAAAGCTGTTTGTACCATAATTACTGACACTAATATGCAATTGTGCTCTCACCCTTTCAATGGATTCCCAATCACTTGGATATGCTACAAATTCTGCCAGTCAGAATAAATGTCTAGACTACAGACAGTTTTTGATCATAAGATTTGTTTTGAAAGCCCATGAGAAATAATTTTATACTTTTAAATCATTTCTAATAGGCTCATGTTCAGCTTGTAAAAATCACCATACTGAATTTCATGGTTGCCAACTCAACAGATACCAGAGCAAAATGAACAGTCAAGTAAACATAGATTCTTTCAAAGGCAGGTAAGATGCAATTGTGACTTTAACTATTTGTTCATGGTTCATGATAGATAAACAGAAAACTTCATTTTAAATAGAAACAATCTGCTGCTTTTCAATATGCTTTACATTGAGTTTCAGGAATAGAACCTAAAACAAAGCCAACCCATGACCCTGAAACTCAAAAGGACCTGGAAAGCATGTAAAATGCACCAGTAGGACTCATGCGTTTTACATCAACCCTTTTTATATTGCTATTTCTAGAACAGTCCATTTTCAAGTCCTGAGACTTAAACTTTCCTATAATTAAACCGGTTCCTGAAATGTAAATTAAAAATTAAAAATTAAAAAATATATATTTATTTTGTTAGAAAAAAACTTGGTGCTGCTAATAAGCAAAGGAAAAGGAAGGGATTTAAAGAAAATTACCCTTAAGAAACCAGATAATTAGACCAGATACTTTCAAGATTATGTTCAAAACGAAAGGAAAATTACTATCTTATAGAGATATTTCAAGTCTCATAAATATAACTTAAATATACTTTATTTTGAGAAGTTATTTTCTAGACAAGTAACATTGCCTTCAGAATTTCTCTAATTTTCCTAACAGCCAAATCATGATATAAGAAAAAAATAGACTAATGTTGCTCTTTGTGTTTTCAGTAAATAAAATCATTATTTAAAGTGTGCATTTTTCTCATCCTTTGCACAAATAAAAAACACTACCCCAACCGCTGACTCGGAAAATAATGAGAAGTGAATAGAGCAATAACTTTTTATATGTTATGATTAATGCCAAATTTTAAAGGACCTGAAGTTTTAAAGGATCAATTCAAAGGACCTGAAAATTTCTATTTGAAAAAATTATGTGCTTGCAATAAATGGTTGGATAAGAGGGAATTTGAAACTTAAGATACAATATGGCTTCACAACTGAGTGGCAGAGTAATGTCTAATATGATACGGTCACAGGTAGTACAAATAGCACATTCTGTCCAGAAGCAACAGGGAAGAACTCTTCTCCTTTGTTTAAGTCAAAACACAATTTCTTTTATCTTTAGTTCTAAAAATTGCGATCATGACACAGTGTCTCTGGACAATTTATACTGCCTTCAACAGGAAGTCAAAATGGGATAAAGTGTGGTTTAGGATTTCATATGAGAGATACATTTCTTCAAAAGTAAGAATACCAGTTAAAACCTCCAGAGTTGAGTTTCTACTCAGAAGATGCGAAGCCCTAAAATTGGGGATTTGGGACAAACAGGGCAATCGGTGCTTTTTGGAGAGAACACGTAACTTGTGGCTGAGTGCCAGGGAGACTTCTCACTACTCTGTCTTCCCACGTCCCGGTCCGATGCTGGTCCTTCCCCGGCTACTGTAGACCGTGTGACCTCAATGGTTAAATACAGTGTAGAGATGTGTGCAGAATCAAATCTGTGCTGCAATGAGTGTTTGCATAAAATACATATAATACATTATAAACTGGAATTAAAAATTGCATTTGTAACACTGTAAGCAGTCAAGCCACAATTTATTATCTGGTTTGCTTAAAAGTAATCTCCTCATCTGAGACACACGGCAAAAAGGAATCCTGGATCAAGGACCCTTACAGCGTTTACAGAAACACTACGCCAACCAACAATGTAGTAGCTAGGGCAACAGCATGGGGAAGATTGGCCATGGCAAGCTTTAATGGCTATGAATTAAAGTTAAAAAAAAAATCATTGGGAACTTGAGAATACATTCCACTGGTTTATACCTGATTTCCCAGGAAGAACTGATAAAAAAAAAATGAAAAATGGAAGAAAGACACAATTAGTTCAATAGGAAACTTTCTATATGACTCTAGAACGAACACACACACACACACACACACACACACACACACACACAATCTTTCACACTTGGGGCTCCTGAATGTAGTATCTAGTTTAGAAATGTGCAGGGCCCATGTGTCCAGACTTCAAACCAAATAATCAGAAAATTTCCTATGTAAGTTTTTTTGAAAAGTTGTGGGCTTCAAATTTAGGTTAGAAATTCAAATTTGTAGATGAATATTTTTCCATGTGGAAATACACAAATTAAAATTTAAATAATTTCATTTATAAGTAACATGCTATATTAGAGAAACTCAGCACATTTCCTGGCTAGCTACTACATATAAGAGAAACCCCAAAAAAGAGAAAAAAGCAAGAGAGGAGTGACAAAGTCACACTAGTCTTCAAATAATTATTTCGAAGAAGGTGGACTGAGCTTTTGAGACTTTGAATGAAAGGAAAAATAACTGCACAAGTGGAAAACATTGTCTCTTTTTTCTTTTTTTTCTAAAAATGAGTCAACATTTTTAACCTTATGGTTCTGGCTTGAAATAGCTTTGTTATTAGAAATATGAAAACTTACCTGTTCTCATAATAAAATATATTACAAGTTACATGAAGCAACCTGAGTATGTAAGATGTGTTTTCCTCCTTAAAAGTGATGTACATGTCAAACGTATTGTCCTAATTTACAAAATGCAGGCCATCGTTATAGAATTTACGATGACAAAAGTTGGAATTTCATAGACCGTTATGTTGTGATGTGAGGTGAAAGTAATTAGCATTCCTGGAAAGCAATGCAGATCAAATTGTATACAAACTTCAATTTTTCTCCTTCAATAGAAATAAATTGTTATTTTGAAAACTTACCCTGTATTTGTTATCTCCGATCTGTTCAACTTGAAATCGTTTTGCACATTTACACTTAGCTACTTGCCTTGTCACCTGCCAAAAACAATGATGAAATGTCCACTTTAATGTTAATATCACACTGCGGAATCCTTTAAAACTTTGACAAGACAACCCAAAATGAAATAAACGCAACAGCTGCATGGATTGTACAGGTTATCCTGGTGACACACGCTGTTGTTGTAGGCGGTGGGAAGATAGTGAATATACCTCATCCTCGATTTTGTCGGCATCGGTAACAGGTTTATACGCGTCTTTATTCGGATGAAGGGCTGCTACAAACTCATAGTAGTCAATGTATCCATCGCCATCTCGATCAAAGATGTCAGCAACTGCACTCATCTCCAGGCGGCTGGTTGGAAACTCTAAAATTTTCAGAGTAATAGTAAGTAGCATTACTGAGGTATAATCGACAAATAAAATCTTAAGACAAGGACAAGTGTATGTTGTGATGACTTGACACATGTACACATTGTGAAAGGATTATTCCCATCAAGTTAGTTGACACATCCATCACCTCAAATATTTATCTTTTTTTGTTCCAAAACCTTAAGTTCTACTCACTTAGAAAATGTCAGTGTCATAGTACAGTACTGTCAACTACAGTCACCACGTTGTACTCTAGATCCTCGGACCTTACTCACTGTACAGTGAAAGTCTGTACCCTTGTACCAGGCTCCCCCTGTGTCCCCTCACCCACCCCCAGCCCCTGACAACACTTTTCCACTGCCCGTGGGTTTAACTCTGTATTTAGATTCCACGTATAAATGATAATTAAGATAAATAAGATACTCTCAGAATACTACATTCCCAATTCAAGTTTTTAAAATCTGCTATTTATAGTAACATTTGACAAAAAGATTTAATCTTTAAAAAGAAAAAAGTAAGAGGTATAACATGTTATACCTCAAGACATTCCTGATTGTATTATTTTGATGTTAATGCAGCCAGTTATTATCAAGGTCATCAAATATATTAAAATCCTTTTATGAAGCTGATTTACATCCTAACAAACGAACCCACTATGTATAAGACCTACATTCATCTTTAATTACCGCACCAGGGTGAATCATTTGAAATTGCTATTTTTCTAGGTTGAAAATTGTTTAATATTAGCAAGTTTCATATGGTTCAACTACCACTTTACTTAAGGAGCATATGTATTTTATACATATGAATATATACATTCATATGACTGTATTAAATTTCCTTTAAGAATTACTTCCAGTAACATCATCCAGAGAAACCACATCCCTAGGACTAAACTATCAATAAAGTGACAAATACCTTTAACAATTTTTAAAGAGTTCCAGTTTCCTACTAATGACAATGATCAGAATGTCAGAACAAAAAGAAAGGAAGAGAGTCACTCGCATTCATTGATTTCCCATTATATGTCAGGCAGAACAAACAATCTAAGAATCAAATATTATTAACTTTCTTATCCTAACGAGGACACTGGTGCAGTGCAACAAGCAACATACGAACTGTGGCTACAAGATTACGGAGTGTGCCTGACTCCAAACCCACACATTTCACTAAGGGCACTTTTCACTGAGGGCTGTGACTTCACAGCCAAGTTTCAAGGCTATGCTTTATTGGTAACACGAGTTTAAATGATGCTTATTTTCTTTAAACATTACATCATTTACAGTCACCCCTCTTGGGGCTTACTTGAGGAAAGAATTCCATCAATAAATTCTTGTCGAGTTATTTTCCCGTCCTGATCTTTATCAATTCTCCTGAAGAAGTCCATCACTCGAGATTTCTTATGATTCATCCACCTCATGTATTTTTTGCGCCATATATCAAAATCAAAGTTGGCAAATTCCCTCAGCTGGAAAGGACAAAGTGTATTTTGGTTAATTCAGTGCTCAAATTATATCTTACACTTTATGAATAAAATTAGTTTTGATGATCTTCTAGATAATGCATATATCTTTCCCACTTCAAAAAAAGGTATGATCTTGCATAAAGAACTCAGAAACATTTTCCTTGTAATTTCACTACTGTCACTGGCTTTTCTTTACAAATAAAAGAAACAAAGCTCCTCAAAAAGTCAAACTGAAAAAAAATGTTTTGTGTGTTTATTTATTTGGAGACAGAGAGAGAGAGAGAGATGGAGGAGGGGAGGGGAGAGAGTGAGTGAGAAAGAGAGAGAGGAAGAGAGAAAGTTGGGGAGGAACAGAGAGAGAGAATCCCAAGCAGACTGCACTGTCAGCGCAGAGCACAATGTGGGGCTCGAACTCACAAACTGTAAGATCAAGACCTGAGTCAAGATCAAGAGTCAGATGCTTAACCAACTGAGTCCCCCCAAACTGAAAATTTCTGATCGTGCCAATATGACAAAGGTGGACTGCCCCAAAGTAACACCTCTGGAAAGTTAGAAAGTTCTCTGCCCACTGGGCACCAGGCCCAGCTCGGTAGCACTAACCTCTGTTCTCTCTCTGCTATTTAGGCTTCTAAAAACTTTCCAGTTTCAGAATTTGAAACTCTGAATCTCAGATCACAGAATATAAATAATGAAAATATCTGAATTATAAATGGATATATTTCCCATTATATTTCCCAGGTAATACCAAGGAAACATTTGTCAAGCTGGATCTTTGCTTTTTAATTTTTTTGAGAGAGAGAGAGCGAGCAAGCGAGCAGGGGAGGGGCAGAGAAAGGGATCAGTAGAATCCCAAGCAGGCTTTGTGCCACCAGCACAGAACCCAACATGGGGCTTGAACTCATGAACCATGAGATTATGACCTGAACCGGGATCAAGAGCTGGATGCTTAACGGACTGAGCCACCAGGCGCCCCAAGCTGGATGTGACTTCTTTCCTTAAGGAGTCGGCTTCTGCTTACATTAGAAACATTAGAGTTGACCCTTGAACAACTCTAATGGGTTTGAACTGTATGGATCCATTTACACGAAGGTATTTTACAAAATAAAAAAATGTATTTTCTTTTTCTTGTGATTTTTTTTGGTTTCTTGTGATTTTTCTCAATATCATTCCTGTTTTCTAATTTACTTGATTCTAAGAATATAGTATACAACATATTTACAAAATTCGTGTTAACTGATTATTGGTATCAATTCTGGTCACCAGTAAGCTATTAAGCAGTTAAGTTTTCAGGGAGCCAAACATTATACATAGACTTTTGACTCCACAGTGTGTGGAAGGATGTTGGCGCCCCTAACTCCCATGTTGTTCAAGAGTCAGCTGTAGTTTTAACTTCACTGATTCCCTAAATCCACATCCCACATATCAGGGGTGCTGCAGATACGAGTTTTCTAACCTCTTCCAGTCTGTCCAAGGCATCATTAAGCTTCCTCCTTCTTTCCAGCGCGAGGAGCCAAACTTGCTGCCATTTGCTCACCAGTAAGTTGACCCTGGGATTCTTGGTTTCAATTTGTGTCTGTGATCCAGAAGGATATAGGCTTGATGCTGGGAAGCGCTTTCCTGTAAAAATACAACTTTAGTTAGGAGAGCAGTCTCCAGGGTTCTGAAATGCATTAAGGCCGGGCCTTTATCCTGCCCAGCTAAGACTGAATATCACCTTAACTATTTAGAAATACCCTATTTAGATGATGCATAATGTTCAAGTCCAAATCTATTTTACCTACCAGGGATCATATACTCTTTATATAAATTAGAGAAACATGTCATGACAGGGGCATTTAAATACTGGGAAGATCTCTTTATAAAAATGTTTAAAACCATTTTCCAGCTTAAAATCCATGTCATTTCCATGACAGTGAAGTACCTTGTGAACTTTCTTGTTAAGGCATGAAAAAAGAAATCTCCCAGGACAGTGAGACTTATCTTAGAATCAGCTACTCAAACAGCTGTCCTTCTTAGAAAAAAAAAGGCTGAAAGGAGGGCAGGTGAGGGCAGGAGACACTGGCCATTCGTTAGCGTCAGAGCAAGACACCTTACAAATTCCAATCAAGTACTGAACTGTGTGGAAAATCCCAGCTTTCACCCAAATCCATTTTCCACTGAGACTGCATGTTTCCTGTGCATAGTCTCATACCCCAATTTCCTGCCTTACTAGTTTTCTCCTTCCTTTCTGGATATTTTTCACAAGTTTTTATGTCACAGAACAACTGTCTCAATCCATTTTCCTCATCTAACTGATTAAATGTGGCCCAGAAAGACTACTGGCCTAAAGTCACGGAGGAAGTGCATGTCCAAGCTGGGATAGGCCCTGAGTTCCTGACTCTTAAAGGGCTTTACAAAATATCAATAGCTAGTATCTACTATGCATTTAACTCCATGCCAGGAAGTATGCTAACCACCTCACACACAGTAGCTCATTTCATCCTCACCAGAATCCAATGAGGTTAGAATTATTCCCGTATACAGATGACTAAATCGAGGCTCAGACAGAGTTTAAGTAACTTGTCCATGGTTATACTTCCTGGCTGGTAAGCAGTGAGAATAGCCAAGAAGTCTGTCCCCAGAGTTCTTAATCGCATTGTTACCTTGCCCCCTTATGCAAAACAGTAACTAAAAGATCTGAAACCATTTTTTTTAAATTAAGGGACTATTCAAAATACATCACATATACCACTATTCAGATATAAACTTTGCTTCTTTTATTTATTGATTCTAAAAAATTTTTTATGCTTTTATTTTATTTTGAGAAAAAGAGAGACAGAGAGTGGTGAGCAGGGGAGGGGCAGAGACAGAGGGAGACACAGAATCTGAAGCAGGCTCCAGGCTCTGAGCTGTCAGCACAGAGCCCGACACGAGGCTTGAACCCACAGACTGAGATCATGACCTGAGCCGAAGTTGGACACTTAACCAACTGAGCTACCCAGGTGCCCCAATTTTGCTTCTTTAAAATCTTCTCCAAACAGCTATTATTGTTTTAAGTGTCACTTTGTGACACTCTTTCATGGAGTCAAGATAGTCTGAGAAGTAAATAGAACCTGAAGTCACCTGAACATGGGCAAAATCTATTGGATTGCTGGTCACTAATGAATAGTTAGGTCACGAACTTTATCCAGGTCATGGTCATTTCTGTTACATTCCACCTTAAGGTTACTTCTATAATAAAAGCAAATGGAGATGATGATTTCTGTTCTTGTTGCAACTTTTTTCCAATTTCTTCTAGTTCATCTAAAAGACACCCTTCAAGCAAATAAAGTTACATATAGAGACGTGGATATATCTTTTTCCTTATTTTTAAATAAGTTGTTACAATATTTGAACCCATGTATTCTTTCAAGGAAACCTTTTATGACGGAGAGCTCATAGATAGAATCACCGATTGTTCTAAAATTTCAAACAACAACTGAAAACTAACTTCCTTGCTTAACCATGTTCATTTTAAAGAAATTAGGGGCGCCTGAGTGGCTCAGCAGGTTGAGTGTCCGACTCTTGCTTTCAGCTTAGGTCATGATCCCAGGTTCGTGGGATCGAGCCCCATATCAGGCTCTACTCTGAGTGTGGAGCCTACTTAGGATTCTCTCTCTCCCTTTACCCCTCTCCCTGCCTCGCACTCTTTCTCTAAAAAACAATAATAATAGTTAAATAAACTGGCTACTTACTTCCTGCCCGTCCCTTATCCAGGACAGGAATATGGGACTGCAATGAGGCAGGATCGGCGGCTCTTCTCTTGTAGGTCTTGGTCACTTTATCCACATCGGGTTGTTTTCTGGTCATTTCCTCCATGAAGGTCTGAAATGTAATGTCAATTAAATACAAGTATACCAGAGAAAACTATCTCTAGAAGTGAACTAAAAACAAAAGAGTAAAAGAACCATGCTATCATTTCTGAGAAAAGGAATAAACATGTTACATCTTTGGGGGGGAAAAATATAAGCTCACATAACAAAGTATTTACTCATATGTAAAAAATATCAAGTGTTATATACCTGGTAAGTAATCACAGAATCGTAACAGCAATTTGTTTTAGTTTGAAGACCACTCATGGGAGCAGCTGTTTAATGAATATAATCTGTCTGGGTATCAACCAGGATCTTCCAGAGCTCCCAAGCTCTTTCTAAAGAATCTGACAGTGAGCATTTATCTGCAAAGCACCTAGTTAACTGGGTTCATGCTTAGGACTTCTCTGTAGCACATTTTCACTTACATATTTGAAATATTTAAGATGGCTCTGATGTACAGTGATGTAAAGCAACCACATTAAATGTGGATATATTTTAAATAGTCCTGTTGACACATATGCTATGCCAAGGCAGATAAAAGTTATTCAGGTTCAAGTTTCCAGTCCAAGTTTTGATTATCTTGCCATTTCTTATCTCATCTCCTTAGGCTTATTGACTTAGATACCCCTGTATCTGGAATATGTGGCAAAGGCACAGACTGTGTTGAAAAGGGATGAAAAAAGAGGAGGGGGGTAAACGTGAAAAGCAGAGTAACACATTTCTGGAGTATCTGCCCCACGGGAGAGCTCTGGTCACAGAGGATACAGGGTGAGGCACTTCCGGGCCGTTATGGACATGGATGGGTCATACCTTTATTAAAATATAATAAAGATGTTAACTCTTAGCCAACTAAGCTGACCTTTAATGTTTCCTTTTGTAAATGTATATTAAACAAACAAGCAAACAAATGAATCAGAGTTAATGCAACACCCATCCCATCATTTCAAAGTTTAAAACAGATCAGGATAGAGAAGTAACTTTTTTTTTTTTTTTTTTTTAGCAAGATGGCGTGTTGCCTTGTAGAAAGAATATATTTGAAGTACTGATGGTTGTCGTGGGAGATGTTTAGCACCAGCCGGTGGAACAGAAGCAGGGAGCAGTAAAGAAGGAGATGGCCAAATGAGAGAACAGGAAAGGAGAGAACAGAGCCAAAGATAAAAGTAAGGACTTAGAAACCGAGGTGGGAAGACTTGAGGGTATGAAGGTAATGAGCACAAAGCAATCTCTTCAGCAGTATGGCAGTGGTCAGGATTGTATTTCTTTTACCTGGTGCTCTGCAATGAGGGCTTTCACCTCTTCGATTTCCTGGGGGATGACTTCTTTGTCCTTATCACTAAGCGTGGTTTCAGCCCACTGCAGCCACGCCAGCAAAGCTTCCAATAATTCCTGTTTAGCAATGAGCCCAGCCAGAGCACTTGCTAACCTCTGTTGATGCTGCTTCGCCCAGGCCAGCACCTGTTGGGAAAAAGAGTTTCTCTGAATTTCTCCCACCTTAAGTATTTAATTGATGTAGAAACCACAACATTTAAATGTGAATTAGGATCATCCAGGGCTGGACTCATACACTTCCAGTCTTTCTAGCTCCCATCTGTGGTACCAAGAGCTGGCTTGCGGAGGGCCTGAGCGTCCTTAGTGAAGTTGGTCTCCCTTATAAGTTTAGAGATGGGTGTCAAACACAACCCAGGTTTCCTCTTGTTTTCTAATTTAAGTTCAAACAGGCATGCTCTGGGGGCATGTAGGTGGGTCAGTTGGGTAAGTGTCCAACTTGGGCTGAGGTCATGATATTGTGGTTCATGGTTTCAAGCCCCACATCAGGCTCACTGCTGTCAGCACAGAGTCTACTGTGGATCCTCGGTCCCCCTCTCTATCTGCCCCTCCTCTGCTTGTGCTCTCTCTGTCTCAAAAATAAATAAGCGTTAAAAAAATTCAAATATGCATTCTCTGAAGGATCAAGTATGCTTATTCCATGTAGCACTGAGCAGAAATAGAAACAGCTAAAATCTTAAAATACAGAATTCAGGTCATGCATGTACTTCATTCCACAAGCATATACTCATCTGAAGTACAATTCAGGTGCTGGATTATTCAACAGAGACAATGTGCAGGTGGGACCAAAAGTAATACAATGACCAAAATATTTGCCTTTCCATGTTGCAGGGGCATAGCTATAAAACTACTTTATTTTTTAAAAATGACAGTGAACCACAGAGACATGTGATGCACACAGGAAGGTATGTCAAAGAGCATTTTTCTTTGCAGAGGCCTCATGTTCCCAGGGTCATAAATGCATTGCAGTTGCCAAGTTTCCACACCCTCAATTCTCAAAGCTGCTGCTGCTCTGATGATGACCTGAGACACACTGACCTCCTCAAACCTGGCCCGGATGATGGTTATCCAGTGCTTGATGGTGGTGATGGAGTCAGGATGGCACATGGCCAACATGGCGTCTCCCATGCTCGTAGCTTTATTCAGCGCGGCTCTTTTTTCTTCCAGTTTCTTCATGAATTCCTACAGCAGAAACAAAGACTTCGATTAGCTGTTGGCACTGGCTGAAAACAAAACTCCGGGGATACATATGTGACTGTCAGAGTTAAACAAATAAAGAAGACCTTCAATTGGTTTATTCATAGCTGGGAGAAATTCACTAATTGGGGCATTAAGAGGGGAGAAGGGGCAAAAATGGGAAATGAAGTACTTTCTAACAAGTCTTTCAAAGTACGAGTATAAGGTGACATCTCCTGCTTTACAAAGTATGTTATGCAAAATATATACTCTTCTAAAGTTGGATATATTATAATTACATTAATGGAGAATAGGACCAAGAGAGACCAGAGTACCAAAGACAGAAATAATACTGATTGCAAAAAAATACGTTCTAACAAGGAAGATGAGAAGGTTGTCTATTTAAAATAGCAGGAACTGTGCCAGGAACGATCGGGATATGGACCAAAACACTGCTACGGAAGACAGAAGGCTCGGCAAGGAACAGCCCAAATGTCCAGCAGGAGGGAGTCAGGGAGAGGCTGGAGGCGCGGGGGGCCTGCACGCCAGACAGCCGGTGTGAGAGGAGCCCCTCTCAGAGGCCAGGACAGCCGTTCTCTGCCCTGGAAGGGCGAAGAAGCCTCAACAGACCTTGAGAAGCTGAAGGACTGCGTTGACACTCAGCACTGCTCATGCCATGTGATCAGGGTGATCATTTGAAAACGTGTTTCCTACAGTGTCTTGTTTTCCACCAGGTCTGTGAGGCTGTAACATGACTCCTACTCTGGTATTTTGCTATCTTAAACTAATTTGTGTATACAGATATCTACTGGATGTTAAGGTCCACAAGATCAGAAGACTGTCTTATTCAATTTTGAGTCTTTGTGATGGAATACATACTTTTTAACTTTTATTTACACATTTTTCTGTGTAATCAAGGCTTGATTAACAATATACTCCATCAACATGACTTACTTTTTAAATACCATGACCTACTTTTAAAAGTATTTTAATTTTCCCCAGTATAGACCTACTTAACTGGAAGGGGGAAAAAAGCGGGGCGGGGGGGGGGGAAGGCAGGGGGTGTGGGAACAGAGAAAACCAGAGGTCAATAACAGCTGCACTCTTCCAAGGACAGGTGATCTGACCATACACTTCTATGTCACTCCTAACCTAGCAGAGCCTGAGTCCTGCCCAGAATGCTGATGCTGGACTAGCAACCCCTGCTTGCATTCTGTGCTCTTCCAGCCCTGTCTTATCCTAAGTGATTTGTGCTCACTTGGGAAAGCCTGCCAGTTTTAGAAAGTGGACTATACTGAGAAGTCTCTAGTCTGGGGGCTAAGAAATTAAATACTGTTTTACTTTTATTTAGTTGTGTGTGAAGGAAGCGGGAGATCAGAAAGAATGAATGATGTTACTGCAATTTATTATTACTAAGCATCCCTTTATAAAATTGTGTGTAATTTAAAATATTTGGGGGCACCTGGGTGGCTCAGTGGGTTAAGCGTCGGCTTCAGCTCAGGTCGTGATCTCACGGTCCATGGGTTCGAGCCCCGTGTCGGGCTCTGTGCTGACAGCTAGCTCAGAGCCTGGAGCCTGTTTCAGATTCTCCCTCTCTCTCTGACCCTGCCCTGCTCATGCTGTCTCTCTCTGTCTCTCAAAAAAAAAAAAAAAAAAATTGGCTGCCAGCGTGGCTCAATTCATTACGCACCTGACTCTTCACTTTAGCTCATGTCATCATCTCATGGTTTGGGAGTTCAAGCCCTGTATGGGGCTCCACACTGGTAGTGGGGAGCCTGCTTAGGACCTGCCTCTGCCCTGCTTGCTCTCACGCTTTCTCTAACGTGAATAAATAAACTTAAAACAATTAAAAAAGTATTTAAAGATATTTTGTTGTTAAAAAACACCCCAGATTACTGCCTCTGCTCTTGATACCTGCCTCCTGATATTTCTGGGGGTTCCTTCCTGCTGTGAGGATGGAGATACCACAAGTGGGCTCCCTTCTGTAAGGTGTTAGGTGTGCAGCCTGGGCTCCAAGAGGCTACTCTAAGACCAAAGCAGTCAGTGGAACTCGATGCTGGCTGATGGTCAGCCAACAGGAATACAAGATGTTTTCAAAACATTGAACTGAATAAAAAATTCACAATAGATTTGCTGTAATTTTCCTACTCTTATATTCCAGCTTCAAATTTAAATGGTCTAAGTAACATTTCATTCTTGCAGATAATGTTGGACAAGCTCATACCACTTTTGTTAATGACAAGGCAAGATTTCATTGCTATAGGTTAGGCAACCCCTCAGTAATCAACTTATAGTAAACTGTAAGAAGTCTCCACAAAGGATACAATCCATGTGACACCAGAACTAATGATATATTTCTAACTTGACCATGAAAGATGAACTCATTCCGTTGGTGTTAAACAGAACGTTTAAATGGAAATGTTGACATCAATATCTCATTGAGTGTTAGCATTGCAAATTCCTAATTTTTTAAAGCCAAAGATTAAAAACAAAACAAAACAAAACAAAACATGTGTTAAGAGGTATCTGGACCACTCTCTTAAGGGTTTTGCTAGTTCTATGCATTGCTACAAAATAGAGGATGACCTAAAAACTCAATGGCCAGACTTTTACTTTGGTTAACTATTCAATAGTGTATCTACTTACAGAATTCACTTTTAATTTATAATTTATACTATGGGCTACTTCTCAGAAGAATTTAAGTGGATCTCATTGAAAACCAGAATTGGACAGAGATTTAAATATAAAATTTGAACAAGTTGTTACATTTCTTGTCTTACTTACAAAGGTCAAACTTATTAACTCACAATCCCAATGATTTATAAATAACTTTGTAAATGCCAAACACTCATTAAGGAAATTTTATCTTTGAAATGCACATACATTGAAGTGAAATGAAATTGAAGTTGTTGGTCAGAAGCCAAACAACTCCCTAGAAAACTCCCTGATTTTAGAATAGCCACCCACTTCATAAAGAAACCATGAAAAGATAGCTATACACATGCAGGGGCATGGGGACGCACCTATGCAATCAAGGAAGACACAGAAATTCTCAACTGTACCGATATCCCTAATTACTTCTCAGGGAGGGAAATATTCACGTAGTTGATATTTACGATCACGAGTCTACTGGATTTTCTCATTTAGTTTTACTTAGCATTCATGTAACTCACTTTATGCTGATCAATGAGAGTGCGAAGAGCGTCCTCGTCATCCGGGAGAGCGCCATGGAAGCGGAGGGTCTGCTCCGCCTCGGCCAGCCACTCCAGGAGGGCGTGCACCACTGAGTGGAACTCCTCCGCCTGAGGGTTCACAAGTACACGCAGACAGACAGACAGACACACGCACCCCGGAGAAGATCCCCAAATATGCTTGTTAGTATAGATTCCTCCTCTCAATGAAAAAAAGTCTTAAATTGATTAAAAAGATTAAGATATATGGTGCTACATTTTACAAATGTAAGACCTCTAATATATCAACAAGGTCTATATGAAGACTAATTCGCCATTTGAACAACCTGATTTTAGATGCACGGCAGCCCACTGCACAGTCAAGCTGAAAACCTACTAGAGCAGCACTTTTACGTGAAGATGGGGAAACTTCCCTCTGTGAGTAATTTACATTCTTGGCAGGAAGAACAAGGCAAAGATGCTCTAAGAACCTCCTTCTCCATGACTGTCCCGGTTAAGGAAAGAGGAGCAGAACGCTTCCTCACAAGAGCAGTTTGCGCTGAGGCTTCCAGACCTTTCTCACTACGCCCGGCTGCAAGGGCGTGACTTTTACCTGGCGCAGGGCTGCCTCCAGTCGCGTCTGCTTTGATATAGAAAGTGCACACACGGTCTCCCAGCGGGTGCTTAATTCCTGCATCTGGACCTTGACCCAGGAGGAGTCGTCTCGGCTGCCCTCTATGAGCTCTCGTGCCGAGCGTTTCAGGGCCTGCACGCTGCTGGTCCTCTTCCCCAGTTCTTTCTGGAAAGCCTAGAAGAGGATATTTTTATATAAAATTAATTTTTAATTATGACATCAAGCGAGTAAAACGACTGCTTGGAATATGTGTACACATGACATCATGCACCACTCTCTAAGACCTACAGCTTAATGACCCCTCCTTTTCACAGAATCTTTAGAAGCTCAGTTGTGGCACACTGCTCCTACCAGAACACTAAGAACACGGTCTTGTATAAATGTGTTCAATCTCCTAACATTCTCCTGAGAAAACAAACCTGAGTTTTTTAAATGACACACTGGATTTAAATAACGGCAGCCATTCTTATTTCAGTTACACAAAAAGAAGCATCAAATTCTTTTTTTTCTATGATTCTTTAATATGGTGCCTCAATTTCTCTCAAATCATTACTTTAAGTGCCTAAAATGTGCTTGGCTACCTCATTACTCTTAATTAATAAACATTTCTCACAAACTAACAAATAACCAAGCAGTCCTGGGCTGCTGTGAGGGGGTACTGGAGGTGATGGCTGGGAGTCTCACAGCGACTTGCCCGCAGGCTTCTTCTCTGTAACATGGCTCCAACTTTCACCGTATCCTGACAGCTAACATAGAATGTCCAATTTTAGAGGCTTAAATCTTTGTCATTTTGGAAGAAAAGCTTTATTCCCCCCCCCACCTTGCCTAATTTTGATAAACTCTGAGGTGCCAGGAGTTAAAGTGGCTTCTTTTGGCCACAGACTTAATCCAAGAAATGAGCCCAGGGTACTGTGTTTCTGATCCAAGAGTCTGTATATGCAACTAGATCTTTCAAATAAGTAACCTTATGTATAGAAATAAAATTAGCTTATTTTTCTAAAAAATGATCACAAATGAATATCACTAATCGCATTTTATAATTTTGGCTGTATCCATGAGTTTTGATTCTGATAATCAGATCATTCATAAATAAAAGTGAGTCCATCTAATGTGTGACTCTTTTCTTGATTTCACTCTACTAGTGTTAAATAAGGAGTGCCTATAGATAGACAGACACACAGATGCAGAAACACATCCATACACAGGCATAGAAAAGACAGCAGCTAGCTATATAATCTGTTTGTGGTTCGATGAGCCCAATAGTTCTGAGCAGACCTTCCAATGTACTTTGTATACTTAAGTCTGAGCCTTCCAACTGTATTACTAATGCTGAATGATCAACTCAGTCTTGATGACCTTTAATATATAAAAAACCTGGCAAGTGCTGAAGGGAGTAAATATTTAGACAGTGAGTTTACACAAATGGCACTTATGTAGAAAGCAACATTACACTATTCATTACTCGTTGAATGAAAGCCAAGGAATAAAAAAGTTTGTATTAATCATGCACAAAACATTTGTTTCAATATAGGCAAAGCAACAAAACTTTAAATTTTTTTATTCTGTAGACCTGATCACTGTCCTTCATTTATTATTTGAGTTTTTGGGAATATTCAAATATAAAAACACTTTTTTTTTTTTTAGATATAGTGAGGTAACAGAACCAGAAGAGGGGAAATAAATATGCAAAAGGACCAACCATTTAAAAGGGCCAGGTAAGATCAAAATAGGATAGGTAAGGAAGTATAAAGAAAACATTTAAAAATGAAATGAATTTTCTGAACTCAAAAATAATGAAGAGAACTACAACACGAGTTACGTATGGTGGTGCGTGACATCCATCTACAAAGTCTCCTCTGGTTACCACCACTCCACGGCAGTACCATGTCCCACAAGGTTGTGCTCAAGGTCCTTTTGGTTGTAATACAACATTTTACTATAATTTAGGACCTTACACTCAGTGTCAGCTGGATGTCTTGCATACTCCTTTTGACTGGCACAAAAATTTTGAATACATTTCAGGAGATTGCAAGAAACTGCTTTTCTCGAAGTAATAATCAAATTCCTCAGCGTGTAGGCTGGTATCTCATCGCCTGCTATAGTTCAAGGGGCAAGTTTAAAACAGTTCTTTTAAAAACAGAAAAGCAGTCTATCTTGACCCCCAGAGATCATGTCACAAATCCATACACTTATGCAATGACCAAGTTCTGGGTCAATGAATGAAGACTTTTAAATTATATTCCATAATTATTTATATGAATAATGAAAGACTGTAAAACATTCTTGGAACATGTATTAAAGCACCAGAGAATAAAATCACTTTCTAAGTTCCAAAAGGTTTTAGATTTGGAAATTGAAAAAGAACAATCTCACTGATACTAAAGTACCTTGTTTGCATCACTTTTAAAGTTGGCTTCCTGAATCTGCTCAAATGTACACATAAATCAATATTAAAGACCAGTATGTAGTATGATATACAGTCTCCAGTTTTTAAAAGGCTAAGTTAAGGGGTTACATTTTCCTCTATATTCATGATAATCAAATGAAATCAATAAAATGTCCCAGGTAATAATACCTTGTGATTATCGATCAGATTCATCACTAAATCAATGTCTCCATGGACAGGCTGGTCTTCTGCCAGCTGGGGTTCAACTCTATACAGCCAATCAATAAGGGCCTGTAAGGCATCGGTGAATTGTCCAGAAAATAACAGGGCTTCCTCCAATTTGTTTTGTCTGAGGAAAGAGGTGGAAAAAAATCAATGTTAGTGACAAAAAAGCCACCCTCCATGTCCAAAAAGCTAAAATCCATTTATGAAGGCTGAGAGTACTCAAAGAAAAAATAATGTATTGGTACTCACTGCTTCTTCTCCACTTTCCTTAGAAAGTAAGAAAACCTTTTTCAAATTTTCTTTTCTATTCCTTAAATACATAGCATGTGTTCTTGGAAAATTCCCTCATTATCACCTCTAAAAATCTTAGCCCTTTTGGTTTAGCCCTTAGCCATAAAAAATATGCCCTAAAATTTTTTAATCCCAAGCAGGCTCTACACTGCCAGCATAAAGCCTGATGCAGGGCTTGAACTCACAAACCATGAGATCATGACCCGAGCCAAAATCAAGAGTCAGATATTTAACTGACTAAGCCACCCAGGTGCCCCTAAATTTTTTTTTATATTTTGAATTATCAGACAGTAAAGTTGACTTTTCTGAGTGCTCTATGAAGTTTAGCACGTGTATAGACTCACGTAACTATCATAATAATAAAAAAACAGAACATTTTCATCATCCCCCAAATCTCCCAAATGTTGTCTGTCTTCATAGCCTGCCCCATCTCCATCCCCTGGCATTCATGTGTCTGTTTGCCTTGAAATCATTTATATGACTTTGTAAAACAGCACATAAGCTTTTGAAATCGAAGGTTTTAAAGATGTTTTTTACAAAATGTTTGTTTATTTATTTTGAGAGAGAAGGAGAGCACGAGTGTGCACGGGAGAAAGAGAATCCCAAGCAGGCTCTGCGCTGTCAATGCAGAGCTGGAGCAGGGGCTTGATCTCATGAACCATGAGATCATGACCTGAGCCAAAATCAAGAGTTGGGTGCTTAACCAACTGAGTCACCCAGGTGCCCCAGGGTTTAAAGGTTTTTAAAAACCAACTCCAAAATTTCTATGCACCTTCCATATATTCTTTAGGATATATTTTAATTTCCTTTTCTCATATAATTTTATTATTAGAATATAATATTCAACCTTCATACTGGCAAAAGTAATTAGACTAAAAATCTATGAAATATTTGTAAAGATTTCTAAGATTTTTGAATTCTTCTACTATTAGATATTTGAACTGGCTGAAGTGTAATGAGAAAGAAGACTGGGAAGGGGTAGATGGAAGTTGGAAGGGAGCCCTGGGGTCAGATGGGTAGGATGATGCACGACATTTTGAGGAGCCTGTGTTTTGGCTCGTGCTCAATATACAATAAGTTCCTAAAAGGTATGAGGCAGGGCAATGACAAGTTCTCACTTAGTTTTTAAAAAGACCACCCCAGTAGTTAAATGGAAATTAGATTAAGGAAAACAACAGCAAGTCAGGATGACAGGCTTGGAGAATGATACCACTTTTGAGTAAATTGAGTAGTTAAAAATAAATAAAAATGAACAACAAAGCCTTCTCAGTGCAGGTCCTATGAAAGTGGGGCATTAGAGAGGAGGGGTTCTCAGGCAGAGGAGGTATTTAAGGTTCCTAGAAGGTTCCTACAAAGCCTCACTATAGCATGTTTGAAAGACGCCTACAAGGTAACCAAACTGCCTGAAAGAACATTTTACCTTTCCACAGACTTTCCACAGATGGTGTCCCATTTGTCTCTGAGTTCACTCAGCATGTCATCCAGCTTCAGGTTGTCATCGGCCAGGGAGGTTTTCTCCTTCAGAGAGCGTCCCGTTCTGTTGGTGGTGTCGTAGACAGAATGCTTGGCTCCAAGTGATTTCTGGAACTCCTGTATGTTTAACAAGAAAACAGTGCATTTATTTCTACTTAGGATTATGAAGTAGGTAACAGACATCACAAGAGGCATCCCTAATGAAAGGAATCTAAACACAGGAAGGCATCAGCAAACAGGTCAGATGGTGCATGTAGTGCCGTCCTCTATACAGGAACACACCAGGGTGGAAAAGAATCCTTGTATTTTCAAACTGAAGAACTTACTTGTCTCAGAAGCCACATATCTTTGAGAGTACCTACCTTCATGAAGAAAATAATTTCAAAGTAGAACAAATTATGAATCTTTTGTAGCTATAAACCACAACGGTATACTAATTATAATAAAATGGAATTGCTAATCTGCTATTGAGAAACCCAAGATTCTGGAGAGGAAAAAGTAGTTAACACTCAATGAGTAACTAAAGGTTTATGTGGACACAGGATGACTCAATGTGTAAATTTACTACAGGTGTTTCTGTTTGTTTGTTTGTGCGGTTGTTTTGGTCAAATAGGTCTGCTGTCATGCATTTTGAATGATTACAATGCTGTTACGTATAATTTTATCTGTGAGCCAGGATGAGGAGCAAATAAGAACCACATCTCAAGATTCCTATGTTCCAACCTACTGCTCATTCAATTTACCTCCCTTGGCAGACTCTCACTCCTCCTCCTACTATGATGCCCTATGAAAGTCTCACAAGATCGAAAAGATTACTTTTCCAGTATCAAATAGCTATATTGCTAATGTGACTTCTATACTTTTACTATTTTTACATTGTTAATCCACATGTTTGTTTATGTAAATTTCTCTGTGTGGGAAAGATGGATCATATCATCTTTCTACACAACTCAATTACAAGGTTTTCTGGAGTAGGGGCGTTGTCTTTGCAGGCCTCTCTCATCATCATCTTACATTTTGTGTGTGTTTGTGAGTGCATAATAACAAGCATGAGACCACTGCTGTTGCATACACAATCTCAGAGACGGGGAGGAAAGAAGGTCAACTTAATGGGCATCTTACAAGCTCCTAATATATCATGGAAACACTAATACAGTGATTCTAATCCTGGAGACACATTAGAATCACCCTAGACAGTAAAATTGTATGCAAATGTATAGTGTTCTAAAATAACCTTGGTTATCATTACCTAATGCATTTTTATTGCCTTTAAAACCTAGATACTTTAAGTGCCTTAATATGACTAAGATATTTATTTTGTCTTATCATAGGAGGCCACTACATCTGGGAATTTTTTTTTTAGCAATAAATACCATTACAATACCACACTATTTCTATAGTTTGTTTTCTGTAATTATTACTTTTTCTTGTTATTCTAAATAGAATGTTAGTTTTAGAATCAAGGTATTGACAGATTTTTCTTCAAAAGAGCAGATGCATAAAAAATGTTACAGCTGAATATAGGGCAGATTAGAACTCTTTAAAGACAGAAAAACAGCCAAAAGAGGACAGAAAAGACTTCCTTTAAAATTGGCTTCAGGTGCCTTGTACCCTTATCTCAGACAAATGCTGACTTTGGCAACAAGTCACACCAGGAAAAACAGAGGATCTAGCCGCGTTCCTCACATATTCTTATTCCTAGGATTCTCCAATTTAAATACACAATATATTTTCATAAGACATCATGACATGACATCTACGTTCAAGTTCAGACAGGCATTGTATTTTGAGAAGGAGGCTCTCATTCTTCCATCAGAGGGGGACAAGGGACGGTGTTGCTCACCCTCCCTGTGCTGTCAGGACTGAACGTGGCAGTGTGGGGCCAAGGGGCCGGCAGGATGAGCCACTCACACGCCCTCATCTGGTCCTTCTGCCATCCTAGGCTCGGGACCTCCCGAGGTTACATAGAACCAGCAAGAAAGCTATCAATCGGTATGAATACTATGGCTAGGATTTTCTGATGGTGATACACCTTACATCACCCCATTTTCTTCCAGCTTTTAAAAAATTATCATGTTTCAAGAAAAAATAGATGATTAATTGATAAATAGACAGATAGATACTTAAAACTATAAAATTGCCTTTGCAGGAACCACTCTCCTTTTACCCATTACACTCACCCTGAGGGCTGCTGATCACTTTATTACCAGAACGATACACCCAAATTCAAAAGAGTGGAGAAGGATGCGGGGGGAGGTAATGTTCTTTGAGCGCAATGTGGTAAGAATATAAAAGTTAGAAAATATAAAATAATATGTTCTTATGTCTTCTAGTCTACACAGGAAGCCACTGACTATTGAAGGTAAGGATAATATTTCATATACCACACATACACAACAAAATACCAGTTTGTGCAGAGACAACCAATTTTCCCCCACTCAACTGTTTGAAAGAATCTATGAGGCAACATTTATATTACTTTTTGCTATAAAATTATCTTCTGCATAGCACTTGGCCTATGAAAGAAATTATAAGACAAGACAGATAAGTGGAAAAATTGAGATGCTAACCCTTGAACTCCTCTAAATCTTTTAGGTTGCAGATTGTAGGACATTTCCAGTCCTAATTTTGTATATTTTCTTTTAACAATTGATCCTAGAATGATGGGGGGGGATGGTCAGCAGAGAGTAAAGATATTATTGCTACTTGACCAAAGTGAAGGGCAGCTGGTTTTAAATTTAACAGAGGTTCACAGACAGCCTTATTTTTCTAGTGATGAATAAGTACATAATCAAGTAAGAACTTAAAAGTGATCTTGAGATCTAGAACGATATACACACTTTTCCTAATTTTAGACCCACCTTATGCTGTGCAAGTTGTGTTTTTATCTTGTCTGGGTCATTGGCGATTTCCAGTTCAGAATCCAAAGATTTCTCTGACTCCTCTAGCCATTCCATAAGTTTACTCCAAGCTTCATGGAACTGTAAAAGAAATGCACACCTCCGTCCAGAGAATTTTCTGGTATGCTCACTATATCTGAAATCTAGTGTATTTTTAAAATAGAAATTAATGTTAATGAAAATGTTTAAAATAATTAATTCAAATTTCCCCTAAAAAAGAAGACAGTAGTAACTTTATTGGATTCCAAATGTCTCACTAACTCTTGGTTTCCGTGGTCGTGCCCCCACGGTCACTTTATTATAACTCATTCAAACATATAAACTTTAACAAAAATAGAAATGGGCCTAGAAATAGGAAACCCCAGGGAGGATTTCCCTGCACTTCCTTTGGCTTAGTAATTAATGTGAACCCTCAAGAGAATGTGATTTGCCCCCTGCTCTCACTGACAGATCTAGGCTTACTTCTGTGGTGTTTAATTCCCACATTAAGGAATAGGAGCAGAAAGGGAGAGACAAAGGATGAAGTTAATAAGCTGGCCTTAAAAAGTAAGAAGAACAACAACAGCAAAAAAGGTGTAACGTTTCTATTTAACACAAAGGGAGTTCAATATCTGTACTGCCACTATCAAAATTCTCCACTTAATGCCTGGACCTCTTTTATATGTAAGAGCACCCACAGCACTTGACTCTACCAAAGTAGAAGTCTCCTTGGCCTCTAAACTCTTGCAGTATTCTGGTGCTATGTATACTTGGCTTCAGCCACAGTCTCTTTTCTGTTTATTCCCAGAGAACCAGTGGGTACTATTTTTGGATACCAAATTGTGAAACTAGTTAGAAATTATTTCTCATAATAAACTTAAGCGAACGGATACATAACAAAAACAGAAGTAATCAAAATAAAATCTGTTTTATATCAAAGCACACTAATAATGAAATAACAAGAAGACATTTAACAGTCAGCACAGTAAGAGCACGGGATCACAAAGCTGACAGCCAGTGCCCACTGAGATCACCTCATCACAAGCCTGGTCTTCTGACCCCTTCTTCCCACAACTCCAATCAATTTAAATACAAAAATAGAGAGGCCAGAAGAGGCACGTAAAATGCCAAAATCACAGGACCACAATCAACATCTGAGCCCCAAACTAAGACACTAGGTAATAAGAAATAAAGAAATAGTTAAAGGTTTGGTTGTCTTACCACAATTAATATAGGCTATAACAGATGGTAAGTTTAATAATGCAAACACACAGGTCCTATGGCTAGTCCTGCTTTAAAAACTACTTGTAAGTCACATAAACAGAAATGCTATACTCTGGAACCGAAAGGCAGTAGAAAATTCTTACAGATTAAGGCAAATGAGAAAATAAAGTTGGCAATGTGGAGAAAGGAGAAAGACTTTTATAAACTAGATGTTCCGAACTCAAGAAATGCCCATACTACTGAGGACACTGCTACATTGTGCAGAGAAGAGTGTCAGGCTGATCATTAATACTGTCTTAAAAAACATGAAGAGACCAATTCTATTCCATAGTCTCACAGATAACATTGAACACATCATACTTCCCACTCAAAAAGAAATAATATGGCATGTAATCCTACAACAATGCAATTTGTCATTTCTAAAACTTTTAACAAATTTAGGCTGAGAGCCTTAATCACAGAAACATTTGACGCCCAGACATCTTTTGTATCATCCAACGGAGTCTGGCTCCCCAAAAGGATGGGGTCCAATGTCAATTCCAGAAACATGGAACTGAATGGGGCCAAAAGACTCATTATAAAATTCAGCCTCAACATTACACAGAGTTTCTAGTAAAATTCAGATATATGCCAGACAAGGGGGTGCATCTCTCTCTTTCCCAGAGTAGACCTAATTTTACTTCCTCTCTGTGTCTGGTCTAAGAATGGGAGGTGAAGAGAGTCAGAGGAGTTCTTTGTGAGAGCCGTGAGATTCTCTAGAAAAAGGAAAAAGGAAAAAAGAAGCCCTAAAAGGTTTAACCAATTCATTTAAAAGCAGGGTGGAACTGTATCAAAATACCAGAGAAGAAATGAGAGCTGTCAACAAGTGCACAGATTCAGAGAGGTGAGGAGGACCAAGCAGCTCAGACACAGAATCGGCCCTCTCAGGAAGCCGCCTGGAGGCCACTGTCTGCCTCTGGGCCCTGAGAGTCTGTGGACAAAGGCTGGTTTAGGACTAAACACAAGGTAGCGATACACAAAGTCTGAGGACTTCCTCCAGCTATTAGAGTGCAGACTGCAAGGACAAAGGAAAAAAACAAACAAACCTAGTAACAAAAACCTTGAGACTCTTTTTGGATCTTAATAACAGTGGGTCTATGAAGCCAGGCTATAATCAGTCTGTTTAAGATTAGTCCCCAGGACCGGAAGGTGCTGCTAGGGCAAAACGTGAGGTCATCGTCGAAACTTAGGCCCTTTTTGGAAATAAACACCATGACCTTGTGGCATGATTATTACGACTAACACAGCCTACGATAAAAGTACTTTAATAGCATCATATATATTTCAACACCTAGACCCGATTTATTGGCTGGTTTAGAGACTTTCAGAAAGGGTTACCTGCTTGGCTCTTTTCCTTGCATCATCCAAAGATCTTCCCCTTTCTACTAACCGCTGAACCACTTTTTCCCACCGACTTTGTACACTGATCAGGAGATTCTTAATTAGGACGACATCTTGTTTCTGACTGAAATACTTCAGGTGGGTCCCAGTTTTGTCCAGCTCTATTATCTGCTCACGGTGAGAATTTACTTCATTGGCAAAGACCTTTCCCAAAAAGAAGGGTGGAATTAGAAACACGTGTAAAATTGTTCTGTCTTAAAAGTGCTTCTGGTGTCATAAGCTGAAACCGCTTTAAAGGACGAAATAAAGTTTCTAAAGTACCAAATTCATATTTCTGACATGAAAACACTCTGTCATCTAAAAAGGTCTGAAATAAGAATACTATCCATCTGAGTTACATCATACCTTGTGTTCATCGATTTGAAACAAGACTGTGTCCAAGATAAGACTTGGCCGAGAAGCTACATTCAGGGTCTGTTCGGCCTGGGTTAGCCAGTTGATGAAGTCTTGGAGGGAATTGTGGAACTCCATTGCCAAGTTGAGGGCCTCTTCCAGTTTAGTCTGCAAAGGCAGATTATTTAGTACTTGATGATATTTAAGTGTCCCCCCACCCCCCGTTTAACCACTCTGGCAGATTTCCTTCCCATCCACCCTTTATTTATATACAATCTGTATTTCTGTATTACCTAAACAGTTTATGAATGTAATGACACTTCACTAAAATAATGGCAAACCAAACCCCTTTTAGTATAGTGAGAAGATCTCAGTGCAGCTAAAAATAATCTGAGAAACACTAAAATTGTGATTTTAGGGCAATGAACCATAGAACACAATTACTTAACAGACATCTTTTATATCTTTATATAAAAAGAAAACTTGACATTCACATGATTAATCGGGGGGCGGTCAAAATGTTGTTGAGATACATATACGTTATACTCTGTCCGTGAGGGCAGACAATCTAGTATTCCTAGCCCATCATTACTCCTATAGCATTAAACAGTGATGTTTTTCATCCCTTTCCATGGACTTTTGTTATGGAAGTGCTTATTATATACACAATCATCTCAGTCTCTTGGCCTCCTTTCCCTCCCCACTACATACATAAATAAGTGTGATTAGAATTATTTTACAATCCAGAATTTGAATGGGTCACAAATTTAAAAATATACCTAGCAACACTTGATCTATGATCTGTGTTTGAACAGACTGCTTTAACTCCATTCTATGTGAAAGAGAATACTATTTTCAATTGACCCCAAGAAACTGCCAAATATATACAAAGAAAATTTAAACACGGGGTCATTAGAAGTTCCACTGATAATTCTACTCAGAGATAAAGTAAATCCCATGAAATAAAACATTCATTCTATTACATTAATTAAAGTACATACTTTCCTTTCATTGAGTTTGGTTTCCACCGATTCCCATTTTTCTTTCAAGTTATTTATGTCTTGGTCAATTGTCTCTGCAGATTTGGGGCATCTTGCAAGCATCTGCTGGCCTTTCTGCATCAGACTTTTGTATGTTTCTTCTTTAACATCAAAGGCAGCACAGATTTCCTACATTGAGAAATCCCCCCAAGTTAAATCATTCTTAGGAGAATAAAATCTAAGAGTTCCTTTTCCAGGTCATCAATCCCAAGCCCCTTATCATATATTCACCTCTATCTAACACACTGAATAACCGTGACACATTGAAATATTTCACTATATTGCAACAACACCGAGGCCTGTAGACATCTCTGTCTGCCAGAAATCCGAGAAATGGTGCTATCATTATCAATCCACTGCAGCACATTGAAGTTGGTAAGTGACATTTTAAATGGTTTTACTGTGCAGTAACCAATCAGCTCTGTGACCCTGAGCAAGCGATTTAACTTCTCTGAGCCCTGGTCTCCTTCTCTGTAAAAGAGGCTTTCTAAGTCTCCCCTCAGACTATGATACAATGGCTGTAATAATTTTTGGTATAATTTATTTCTATGTTCAGAAGGCAAACAATGAATAGAAAGTGAAGGCTCAATACAGTAAGACATTTTAAGTTGATTGTTCAAACTTTAGAATCACAAAAGACAAACTTGTGGTACTATGAATATTACTCTCATTTATAACATCTTTAAAGCCTTCAACTGGAATGCAATGTGTTTTTTCTACAGAGAATACAAAAAAATTATGAAAACAAATTCAGAATTTAATATCAAAACAAGAGTTACATTCATGTAAAAACTTAAGACCTATATGATGGCTACTTCCTATCCAAATTACCAAATTCAAAATTATTTACAACCGAGTGTGGTTTCAATAAGCTTTCACAACACTGGACATCTGATAAAAAATACAGGTTTGGATGTACGATGGCCCACTTCTTTTGCCCAATCCCCAAGCACTTGTACTCTTATTTCTCAAAATGCTAGTTGTCAGCATTTGAATATTAAAAAAAAAACCTTTCTGATGCAAATTCATAAGTATAAAAGAGGATTAGTTTTCAAAATATGAAACACTGTTTTATCTTAGAACTTCTAATCCTCAATTATAATGTAAATGAATAAGAAATGCCAATAAGCGAAGTCTAAATTCAATTTGTCAGTCCCCATTTCTGTGAAAGAAAACCAGAGTCTCATGTTTCATTATTTTTTCCTCTTTTAAAAGTGGACAGTGCCACAGAATCTGGGTGGGAACAGCCCACAGGCACAATGCTCCCAACTAGACTATTAACTAAACAGAAGCCTCCCCTTGTTCACAGCTGGTATGGTGTGAAGTTGGAAGATACAGTCCTATCACCATTAAAACAAACAGTGGCACCTCGGTGGTTCAGTTGGTTAAGTCTCCCTCTCTTGGTTTCGGCTCAGGTCATGAACTCATGGTTTCTAAGTTCGAGCCCCACATCAGCTCTGAGCTGCTGGTGCAAAGCAAGCTTGATTGAGATTCTCTCCGTCTTCCTCGCTCTCTGCCCTCCCCCATTCACACAGACACCTTCTCTCTCAAAATAAATAAGGAAACTTAAGAAAAATAAAACAAACAAGTAACTCTTGAACAGAACAAGAACATATTTTCCAGCCTTCCATGAAACTAGGAAGGAGTATCACGCTTATAGCAATAATTTTTAAGTCAAGTCTGATGGCTTTTGGGATTTTTCTTTTCATTGAAGTTACAACGGTTTATAATTAACACTATGTATTATCACTATCCATACAAGTTCATCATTTTATGGGGAAAATTCACTTCTAAAAAATGCCTAGACTTCTAAAAACTCTTCATATACTGACGTACTAATCTTTGAAATACATAAGTTCTGACTTGAAAAATTTAATCAATAAATGGTGTTTCTAGCACTTACACATAAAGATTTCTGCTGTAAAACCGTATATCCTTTAAACCTTCTCCCACAATTTATTGGCCACCAGGACCCAGACCAAATGGTCACGTTCTTTCTTAATCTGAGGCCAGAGCTGTAGGAAGTGATATACATACCAGGTGGGCATTGAGCTGCTCCCTGGCTGTTTCCGGCAGCCCCCCCAGAGGTTTGGAGGCTAACAGATGACGCTCCGTGTCCGTCAGCCACTGCTGCAGATCCTCAATCTCACCATGGAACCCTTTGGCCTGGAGTGATACAGAGTTTTAAGTCTGTGCCTTAAACACATTGTCACTTTTAAGCAGAAAATAAGGTTTGAACGACCCCAGCTTGCTGAGCCTCTCTCTGCGTTCTTAACAACAGGCAGGTGCAAGTGGATTTGCCTGGCCTTTCTCTGCCGTGGGAGCTCTGGCAGATACGACTATTACACTAAGAGCCAGAGGGCTGCCTTCTCATCTGCTTTGTTCTTTATCCCACTTATTTTTACTCCTCTCCTTGGGGTACACAAACTAAACAGAGGTCTGCAAAGCTACGAAAGAACTCCATGCTATTTTGGTCTTGAAGGCCACCAAAAGTCTGATAATCTATTTTTTTATTCACCTGGCGCAAGGCACCATCCAGCTGCCGCTTCCTTTGTTCTGTTTTTTCCAAAACATTTTGCCATCGTTGATTTAGAACTTCTAGCTTGTTCTGAAGGTTGCTTGCTTCTTCTCCTGCACTTGATTCAATTAGATCATTTCCTGCTTTATTAACGGCTTCTACTGTGGATTGATGGGCTAATACATCATTTTGAAGCACCTGAAAATACGAAGAGAACACTATGTTTTCTAGCTCATAACATGTTAATGGCGCTTTTAATACAATTGTTTTGTTTGCTGAAGATAGAACATTCGGAAACGAAACCACTGTCTACATAGAGTTTTAATACTAAGAGAGTGTTCGAATGGTGGGCTCCTTTTCCCTTAACTTTGCAGCTTTCCTGGATGTACCTTTAGTCTACCAATAATGCTTGAAAGATTATCAAAGAACATGTTGCTAGTTCTTCCCATCAGAATAACCTCTCATTGAAGAGATTATAATTAAAAGGTTCTAAAAGTTTTCATTTGATTCAAACTCATTTTGATTGAACTTAATTTTCATGTCTTAAGTAAACAACTTAAAATATTTTTATTTCTATGTATCCACTTTCAAATGTAAAATTATGACATTCTTAGATAGTGCCATGTTTTACAATTAACACTCTAAGAGGGAAAAAAATTACAATAGAATATTCTTTAAACTTCTCTCATTGGAAAGGTGCTACAATTAACTGTTAAGTAGGCAGGAATCTTGGGACACTCTGACGCTAAGGGAAGAGAGATGTCACCGACGGCAGGAATCCGCAAGCCCAGAGATCCAAGGTGGAGCTGTTCCTTTACTAGGAGATACACATTTGAAGTGCAGTGAACACACAGACTCCTGTAAGTAACACCTTCCTTATATACATGAAAATATAAGAAAAGATCAATAATGCTTAAATGTGCTAACACGGGACAAGAATGTTAAGTGCAAAAAGCAACCACAAAGCTAAAAAAAAACCCTGAAATTATACTGAAAAGGATGACAACTTTGAGCTCTACAAATAGAGTTTCGGGATAGTTTCCTTTCAAGAAGACCGTGGTTATGTTTTTGGAAACCAGAAGAGACTTTCCTCTCATGTTAGTAAGAGCCAATGATAATCTTCCCCTATATTCATGGACTCAGGGCTGCCAACAGATGTAAGGCGTCCCGCATCTGGAGGGAAATCCAGAACAAGGGGGGTTTTTAGTGAAGAGCACTAATCATCTGTGATAACTGCTTCTCTGACTACATGCACTCATTCCCTGAGGCACCTGTTAAGGAAGTGTTTTTTAAAGGCTATAAAATCAACTGAGGAAACACTCCCTCCCTTCCTCCAGCAACTGTGCTAGTGATTTTAAGCCCTTTAACTTCTGACCTTTGAGAAATGGAAGCAGGGAGAAGGATACATTTCTAACTGCTCAAAAGTAGATAAACAGAAATAAAAGATCCCTACCTCATGTCCTGTCAAAATAAATGGATCATGGTGTCTCATTATTCTATCTCTACTGGACTCTACAAAAATTCCTGTCACTGATGTAGGTTGCATTTAAGAACAACTGTTAAGATGAGGATAAACATACTTTTTTTTTTAATGCAGAGTCAGTCTGACCAGTCATTACTACTCTTAGAAAGGCATAATAGAGACATTAAATAATGATATTAATGATACAAAATTAATGATACAAAATTAGGTCCTAACTGTCTAATCAGATATGGCTGGGCAATGACTATAAATACAGACAGAATCAGGTAAAAGAGGGACAGAAATTTAAATTAGGGTCCCGTTACTGTGGGGAAAAGTGTGAAAAAAGGAAAACTATAGCAAGAATATTAAAAAACTCTTTATCATAATAGTAAAGTGCCAAAAACCTACCTTTCATTTAAAGTGATGATAACTATGTAAAATTATTAATATTTTCTATTTGGTAATCAAGGAAGACTTATTTAACTTTAGAATTTAGGATATGGCCTTACATAAAATGTCCTATTAATGTGAATGTTCAAGTTCTATGAAAGACTGTTGACTGTCAGGATAAACTCAACGAGTGTAACCTTTTATTCATTAAGCCTATTGACATAAGAGATGGGGAATTTTCTTTTCATCTGAAAAAAAAATCATTTATCTCACTTTTCTTGGCCAAGTCAATGGCATTGGTCATTTGCACAAAGATTCGAACAACTGGATTTCAGAATTTATTTTTCTAGGCAAATGCACTTTATCGTAATAAGCTAGAATCCTGCTCTCAACCCCCACACGCTCTGCTCTGATGACCTCAGTGGCTATCATCTAAGCCTCGAAGATGCCTCCTGCTATCAGTTTGGGCCCACTGTGTTAAGCTCCATGCTTTCCTCCTCCCTAAGCCCTCCAGGCTATACAGAGATAAGGTATTTTCTATTAAGAATTGTCAACCAAGTGTCACAAAGATGACAACAATGGGAGCCTGAGTGGCTCAGTCAGTTGAGCATCTGACTCTTGATTTCAGCTCAGGTCATGATCTCATAGTTTGTGCTGTGCTGACAGGGTGGAGCCTACTCAGGATTCTCTCTGTCTCCCTCTCTCTCTGCCCCTCCCCTACTCTCTCTCTCAAAAATAATCTAAAAAGTGAAAAAAAAACTTAAAAAAAAGAATTGTCAACCAAGTGTCACAAAGATGACAACAACATAAAATTGTTTTGTATGTATCTCAAGATACAATTAAAATTGTTACTTTAGTTTTTAATTTAAAGCTATCAATCATGTTCAGGACATATAAGAACTCTTTTAAACATAATAAATATTGTTCAAAACTAATAAAGAAAGAAAAGAACTAAGCCACAGAAAGCCAATGGGAAGTAAGAGAGACACAGAGAATGAAGAACAAACCTGCAGAGTGACAGACACACAGGCAGGAAGAAAGATGTCAGACGTGCTAACCACGCAGCAGGTGACACACGGCACTTCGGGGACCAGAGAAAACACACACACAACTCGCAGTGGAACAACATTCTGAGCCTATGATATTTCTAGGGTACCCCCAACAGCTTTTAAAACTAGGCTATGTCCAGCCAGTGACAGGGACAATCAGGGATGTAAAGCAATGTTTGCCGTGCAGTCTGAAAATTTAGCCAGAAGTTTCCCATCCTTGCTCTTTTGGATAGCTGCCCTGAACAACGAGGAAAAAAGATTTTTGTTTATAATCTTTTAAAAAGTGTGTTTTAAGTAGTTTAGCCTTTGGCTACAAATGTCAAATATGAACCTGAGCCATCATCAGCAACTCGAAAAATACACAGAGAGGAAACGTGTGAAAACAGAAATCTGATGACACTGGAAATGCACAGAGAAGAAACATGACACGCAACCACAGCTACGTACGTGATGCTTGGCGAGTTCAATTTCAATGGCCTTAGGGTCTCCTCCGACAGGCTTCTGTTCACTTAGCAGGCCCTCAGTGTGGGTCAGCCAGGCCAGCAGCTCGTCCAGGGCATGTTGGAACTGGCCCAGGGCTAACAGAGCACCCTCCAGCTTGTGCTACAGAAACAGGGGACAGGAAGAAAATCCATAGGAATCCGATATCATGAATGACATACATTTATAAAAATAACAAGAGTAAAAAAAAAAAAAATCAATTGTTGCATGCTGTATAATTCCAGAAGCATATTCCATGAAGCCCAATGATCATATCCTACATTTTACATTTGACATTCCTTATGGTTAAACATGGCATGTTGAGAAGCAGGAAGAATTCTAATAAAATAAGAATTTATGTAGGGGCTTCAAAGGTTTATGTACCTAATCACCTAATTGTATTTTTTAATCATGACTTCACCTTAATACATGAAACTGAACTTTTCTAACTTCCTAACGAAAGTCTTGGTGCTTACCTGTCTGTTGATAATTCTTTCATCCAGACTATCCCATATCAATTTCAGCTCCATTAATGGGTCTTGAACAGTATGCTTGTCACTCTCTTCTGTTACTTTCTTCAGCAAAAGCTCCGCTTGATGGTTCAGTCTCTCCATTTCTATCTGTTGCTGATAGGCCTCAGACTTAAATTGCTATTTTTTTTTAAAAAAAGAGATATATAAGGAAAGTTTGTTCTAAATCAAAACTTTACACAGGTCCTACCTGCCTAATAAAAATTCTATGGATTCAATATTTATTCTAATTCATTACTTCTTATGGCCAGAGAGATGAAGAGAAATAAAATCTAACACAAAAGAATTATAAATCAAGAAAGATGAAGGAAATATGTTTTCCTTATTCAATGTTTTATAATGCTGGAAAAATATTTCTATTTACAATTTTGACATCTCACTTTTGTTCTCTACAGAAAAAAAACTAAGCAATTTCCAGGTTAGCCTTATTCTAATACCTATATATACATTCAGTAAGTAAACTTGGATACATTGACATATATGAAACCCCCCCCCAAAATCTCTAAGACATGCAGATTAATATAGTCTGCTCAAAAACAGTGCATCCACTGAACATTTCATGTTTTCTGTAGCTGTGTTGTGTTCATTGATATTTAGTTATTCCTTGGCCTAACCCACTGCTGGCTCAGAATAACATTATTTTTTCTCCCAGCGCTCACTAACATGTATTTAATGATCTTGGCTTTGCCACCCAACACAGATTAGCAAATGGTTGCTTGTAGTGGAAAACTGTCCTTTCACAAAATACTTTTAATCTGTAATCATAATAAGTAAGTTATTAATAGCTAAATAGTCCCTTAACTTTTTCAAACATGAAAATAATAATTAAAAAATAACTAAGGTATCATGAGCATTTGCTTTATTCTCAAAAAACTTATAAAGAAAATAATTTTATCCTCAATTCAAGCTAAGGACACAAAAGTGAGACCAGTTAGATAATTGTCCCAAGGTCTTTTAGTTAAGAAGGTGAGATGCACTGGGATGTAATCTTAAGACAACCTAATTTCAGAGAGAGCACTCATAAGCAGCCTGCTGCATGAAAAGTAGTGAGCTATATGCAAGTATCCAAAAATGCACACCTGTAAATGTACATACAGCACATCACGTGTGTACTCCATAGTCACATGAAGAAAAGAAAACGCAATCTAATAATGGCAACCTTCTTAATTTCTAAATAGAATATTCTATCTCACACTTAGAGATGAACATGCTACAATTTTAAAGCCAGATAATAATTGTATATAAACATCTAGTAGAGCTCATTGAAAATGGTGTGATGTCTCTTTGTATGGGGACTTGAAATTAGGAAGGAAACAGCTGATCCCACTTGGATAAATGATCAACAGCACAGAGGAATTCAAAGAGGAAACAGTGCAGCCACTTACACAGCTGGAGATCAAGAATTACACAAAAGTAAAAATTACAGACAAAAGCAGATAGAAAACAACAAACATTTTTACAAAACAAACATTTCGGGAAATACTAGTATACCATGGATGTTTCTCTAGACTATTAGACTAAATGGATTACTCTGACCCACTGAAGAAAAAAAGTGTTATATGTGTATTGAGGACAATGATACACCACTGAACAATGAAGTTATAAAAATCCTTACTGTATGCGCTATAAAATATACTTCCACACCTTCCCACACCCCTTCCCCTCTTCAGTGTGCTCCCAACATAAGGATTTCTGAAAGGCTATAAATCAAATCTTAAGAGAGATTGTCTTTGGGTACATAACATTTTTGGGTGGCTTTAAAAAAGCTACCTTTTTGGTTCTTGTTATTTTCTGTCTTTTCTATAATGAATAAGTATTGATTTAATAAGAAGAAAACTAGTATTTTATATCATTTAATGAGCACTTATATGCTGCTTATGTAATTATGCTATATCAAACCAGTTTCACAATCAAAATGTTAATACTTGTTATGTAAAATAAATTTGTGTCAAGAATCTCATGAATACAGAACATAAAAGTAGTCTCTGATAAATTAATGAACCCCACACATACCTTTAGCTCTTCAATCTGCTGCTTGACAGTTTCAAGATCTGTTCCAATTGGTGACATTGAAGCTAATTTACCACCTGCAATATCTACCCAGTCAAATATTGCCTGAAAAACACATTAGCCCATGAGTTACTAGGACATCTGAAATTGCTATAACATCGCAAGTGTTACAGAAAAGTATGATCATAAATCTATGCAGATGTTAAGGAATGAGCCTATTTTACAAATTAAGATGGTTCACCTAATAAGTAAAAGCAATAATATAATGGAAAAGCCATCTCAAATATGCAATAGTTGTAACCTCCAATTCTGCATCCAAGTTTGCAAAGGAAATTCTTTTCTGAATGGAATCTTAGAATATTAAGAACTTTCAAAAAATGCATTTGAAAAAGTTTTCTAAATTCAATCACATGAAATAGGCATTAGAAAGCATAGAGAATTCTAAGAGGATGATTATGTAAATATATTGAAAGAGAAAGATTTCAAATCCATCTGCTTTTTCAAATAAAGCAAGACATCTATTGTTTAGCACATGAGTAAAATATTTGGCCCAGCTAAAGCCTTACACATTATTTAGATTAGCATGAAAATCCTGCACATACAACATAGACTACAGAATCTATTTTCCTGTTCTTTTTAGGTATATAAACATTTTAGAAAAGCACAACTCACATTTCTTTCAGATACTGAATATACAAAATTATTCTGGACTTCACTGAAGTTGCCAGACCATACAGTAGGAGGAAGAATCTTGAAAACTATTTTCAGTTATCATTAATAATAAACCCAATAACTTACGCAGCAACCCAGGAAACAATTTTTTTTCTTACTTTACAGCCAAACCCCAACATGTCTAGAGCCTCTGGATATTTCAACATCTAGCTCTGGCCAGCCTCAGATATTTAATAAATCAAGTGGCCCTTCATTCCCACAGATGATGCTACTAACCTACAATGGCCTTGTTTTTCGAGCACAGGTAATGAGAGTAAAAGTCATGGTGGCTAGGGGCACGCGGGTGGCTCAGTCGGCTAAGCCTCCGACTCCTGATTTCTGTTCAGATCATGATCTCTCAGTTCGCGGATTTGTGCCCGACATTAGGCTCTGCACTGACAGTACGGAGCCTGCTTGGGATTCTCTGTCTACCTCTCTTTCTGCCCTCCCCCTGCTTGCATTCTCTCTCTCTTTCTTTCTTGCATTCAAAAATAAATAAACATTAAACATTTAAAAAAAGGAAAGTCATAGTGCCTAGCCCATGACTGCTGTGGCTAATAGCTCCTGAGGTCAAAAGGCTGCAAATGGTGGCAGGGCCATCTCTAGCCACAGAAGAGGGCACAGCTCAGTCATTTATTAATAATGCGTACAAATCATGACCTGGTCCTGCAAACTGAGTGAGGGCTGGAGCTGGATTAGTTCCTGGCCACTGAAACCTAACCAATAATTTAACTCTTTGATTAAACAGTGGGGGAAGGAGGAAAGTTATATAAGATATTATTTGTGGTGAATTTTTTCATATATTTCTAAAGTTCAAAATACTTTCAGCTGGCATGAAGCCGGTCTTGTGATATTTATTTTGACAAATATAGAAATGGAATGGCCTAATAAAAAGATGTTCTCATCTGAGCTTTAAAAATAATATTCACTTGGTGTTATGGAAATACTCAGAAGGGCTTTTTCCATATGGTAGGAGGGTTGACATATTCAACACTGGCCAGCCTGTTAGGAAATGGAATAAAGCTGAAGAAGGTGAGGAGAGAAATATCCCTGAGGCGGTCTCAACGGACAAGACAATTTTTCATTAAAAAAAAGGAAGAAACTTTAAGAAATGGTTAAAAAACTGACTGAGAACCCTTAAGGGGTGTGAAAAACAACCATGAAAAGGAATTATGTGGATGGAAAGGAAGAAAAACATTTTACACAACAGATTATGACCTAATGAAACAGAAATCTATTTTGGTTCAATGGGAACACTGGCTTCAAATCAAATCTCTTTTACTTCTGACTTTAGTTAAACTCAGGGATATTTTTAGATAGTGTTTACTCCTTTCATCTTACTCCACTCAACTTCAGAACAGAACTCTGAATCGGCTCCCATTTCACTGTCTGGTGTAGAACCATTAACATTTTCCAAAAATTAAAAATTTTCTTTTTGAGTAAATTGCACTCTATGTATAAGAATGTACTGAGATGTGTACATAAATCTACATGTATCTCCGGTGTCAGAAATACCTTCTAAAAGGCAAAACATACGCTGAAGTAGGTGAGCCTGCTGCATACACATCTGCAGCCCTGGGGTGGGGCCAACGTGTCGATCCGCACGCGTCAGTCAGCCTGACTCTCCTGCCAGCAGACCGCGGGATGCCCTTACCTGCAGTCCGTCCTGGTACTGAACGGCAGCCTGCATCGCCTCCTCAAGTTTGTCCACCCGGTCTTTCCAAGCCTTATTCAGAGAATCCCAGGCTGAATTTAACTACAAAATAAATATCAGGATTCTTTTAGTGTCTCTTATTAAGTCTGCAACCACTTCTAGCAAATATGCTTTAGGTAAACAAAATCTCTTTTAAAAAGCGTTCTGATGATAGTAGGAAACAGGCTAGCTGTACCTCATCAATACTCTTCTTGACAATGGGTTTATCAGGTTCCCCACAGGCAGCAATGAGCTCAGAACCCAAGTTGATAACCATATCCAGCTCTTCCTGTAGTCCATCGATTTCTTCCTTTATGGCCTAGAATAAGAAATGACAGCCTGAAAGTTTAAGCAAAAACACACCAGAACCAAAAAGATGGACATAAAGACATTAATTATAGTTCCTTCTAGGAAGTGGGGTTATAATCTATTTTTTATTTTCTTCTTTCTCTTTTCTAACTTTCTGTGATAAAATTTTGTCAATTAGAAATATTTTAATGAAAAAACAGCTTCCTTTGTAAAAACATCAAATGTTTATTCTAAAAACAGTATTTAAAGAATTAATTCTATATAACAAATACCAGAATGAGCTCCTTTAAATATTAATAACAATGAAAAGTGTAGAAATATATTTTTTGAAACAAAATAGTTCAGGCAATATACATTTACCTTTTCTTTAATTAAAAAAATTTTAACCTATTTTGAGAGAAAGAGAGCATGAGCAGGGAAGGGGCACAGAGAGGGAGAATCTCAACAGGCTCTGCACTGTCAGTGTGGAGCCAGATGTAGGGCTCAAACTCACAAACCCTGAGTTCATGACCTGAACCGCAATCAGGAGTCAGGCATTCAAGTGACTGAGCCAAGCAGGTGCTCTGGCAATAAACATTTAAAATAGAGGTTAAGTAATCTATATAAAAAAATCTAAAATATCCCCATCCCTACCTGCACAACCAAACCAAGCTTGCAGATACAGAGAACAGATTGGTGGTTGCCAGAGGCAGGGGATGTGGGTGAAACAGGTGAAGGAGGTCAAAGGGTATAAACTTCCAGTTGTTAAAAAAGAAGTCACAGGGAAGCAATGTATAGCATGGTGACTATAGTTAATAATACTGTATTGCACATTTTAAAGTTGCTAAGAGGAGGGGCCTGGGTGGCTCAGTTGGTTAAGCGGCCAACTTTGGCTCAGGTCATGATCTCACGGTTCGTGGGTTCGAGCCCCGCGTCGGGCTCTGTGCTGACAGCTCCAAGCCTGGAGCCTGCTTCTGATTCTGTGTTTCCCTCTCTCTGACCATCCCCCCCCCGCTCACGCTTTGTGTTTCTCTCTCTCAAAAATAAATAAATCGTAAAAAAATAAAAATAAATAACGTTGCTAAGAGTAGATCTTAAAAAAAATAAAACAAAATAAGCATAAGTAAAGCATGAGTTCAAAAACTTCTAACAAATTAATGTTAGTAGATTTAAGATGATCTAGCTCATTCTGTCATTTCCCTAGGACTTATAAACTATAAAAAAATAGGAGAAAAATACAGGGTACTACTTTTGCTGTCATCTTCTTGGTTAAATATATTTATTCACTCAAGAAACATTTAATAAGTATAAACCAAGCCCAAGCCAGGCATCGGGGAGGCAGATAAAAATGGGGCCGTTCCACCCCAGGATTGCTCCAACTCCATTAGAAATAAAAGAGAGATAACCAATGATAAGTTATACTATGTGCAGAGTCCTTTGCATGAGGACAGCATTACGAGAACACAGACCAACTTTCCTAAGTATGCCAAAAGATTTTTCATGAAGGTACAACCCAAATGACCCTTGAAGTTTGAGTGGGATTTGCCAGAAGAGTGGTAGAAAGAACATAAGAGGGTGAGGAAACTAATGAGCAAAGATACAGAGACTAGAAAGAGCACACAGCAGGGCCCGGGGAAGCCACTTTCTAATAAAGGAGCAACACTCAACAAAATGGCTTTGGGAACACAGGCATGGGCTATGCGGGACCTAAAACACCAGGATGCTAACTATCGGAGTCTGGATTTCATTCCGTAGGCAGCGGATGCCGCTGAGCGGCTGTGAGTGGCAACAGAGTAAGAGCAGATCTAGAGAGAGGACGAGGTTGGAAGTCTGGCAAGGAAAGAGACTCTGCAGGTAGGGATACCACTACAGATTACTTCAGAGGCCAAAAACGAAGGACCTGAAATAAGGCAGCAGCAATGGGGATGAAGAGAAACTTTAAAAATACATACTCTGTCAGTGAAATTTGTGGGTATAATCTCTTTCCTACTATATCACTATACACCCCACTTTCAGAACCAAATATAAACTTTAATAAATTCTGAATATTTACCAAAGGAACGTAGGTTTCATGACACTACAACTTTTTTTTTAACTTTAAAGGAGATTTTCTGCTTACCTCCGCTGCTTCTTGCTGCTGTTTTACTACTGAGGGATCAATCCCAGGGTCCTCCAGATCCCGGATGAAATCTTGTGTGTCTTTAGTGGTTACGACCAAAGACATGTGATCACACCAGAACTTTTCTGCTAATTCCATTACATCCAGTAGTTTGGCTTCCCTTTCTTCCACCAGTGTGTGTATGTTCTCCCAAATGAAAACCATTTGGTCAAGCTTATCCTGAACAGCTATGGCACAAAACAGTATCAAAAAGGCAATATGTTAGTCTCATTTAAGCAATAAAGCAGAATGTTTTAGTTTGCACAGAAACGGTGATTCAATTTGCTAAATATCTAAAACTGGACCCAATTTTGGTTGACCACCGTCTAGTATCACTAGTTCCAACAAAGCATATTCTAGACAAATGTGAAATTTCAGGGTATCTACTCCTCCTGAACCAAGGCTCTTTCTGACAAAAGTAGACGCTCAAAGGCAAGTGAGCTCAGACTAGACGTAAGTTTACCAACTTTGAAGTTCATCAAGGCTGACCTCAATTCCAAAGAAAATGAAATAACCACTTAAGCTCTCCAAATCAAGAATAACAGTGTCTGTTCAGGAATATAACAACATAGGATATATATTTTGGGGTTGTTTCTAGAGTTCCCTTATAAACTTCCACTAATCTACGTATGTGCTCTTCCTTTTGGTCCGCAGCTCTTATCTTTAGGAGGGTCGTGGCTGCCAGTTTTGCAGCTACCGGACGCCCATTCTGTGGTGCCCATTATAAACAAGTAGTGTAATTAGTAATGAGAAAAAAAAAAAAACCAGGGTTTGTTCCTGTGCATCATGCTTTAAACAACTGGTTTAAAAGTCCCAAAGAACACATGGCTTTTGCATAATGGCAACACTTTGTAACACAGGAAGACATTAACAAGGGATTTCTGTACATAGCTCTTCAACCCCAAGGGTAGTACCTTTTCTAAAATCTGGCATTTTGTTATGCAACTGGACTGTCTGTAAACAGCGGGAACATTCACAATTGTTTTAAAGGTAAAGTTCAGTTGTTTCCTTATTCTGAGATTATTACCTTTAGCGGATATGTCTTTGTCAGTGCCCTCAGATCTCGCAATCATTTCCTCTCCCCGCTTTTTAAGAGTTTCATACAACGGTTGTAGCTTCTCCATATCTACCGACACGTTCTTATTCTCACTGATCTGCTCCTTAATCTTCTCGACCTCAGCTGAGATGGAAGGCGGCTGCCTCAAACGCTCCACGATGCGTTCCAGGCTCTCGAGGATCTGGTCTATCTTGTCATGGAACTAGAAGTGAATCAAAGGGGTCATTTATGGGGAATAGACCTGTGATATCAAATGTGATATTTAAATGAAAAAATATATAGTGTCACAATCAAGAATTAAATCTTAGCTCCTTTGTTAACATATCCACCCAAATGAGTGTATTCATTAAGAAACAGTATACGTTAAAAAAAAAAGAAATGGTACATGTTAATATATAATTGGACTGGCTCACGTTGGCATCTTACCTATTGCCTCATTTATCTTAATTCAAATTAATTTTAAAAATTAAGTCCAATAAGCTGTGTTTTTTCTATCAAAACTATTTTATTCATCTTTACTCATTATTTTAACATCCTAAGAAAGTTAATATTATTAAATGTAAGATTCATGAACATATTTTATTAGAATACATGAGTTTCTTAAGTTATAAATTTCCCGAATTGAAAAATGTTACAGAATGAGACAAAACAAAAACCTCCCTGACAGAACAGAAGTTTGAATTCCATTTACGGTCAAACATATAATCAGATTCATGAAAGAACTTTATAGTTTTGTCTGCAAAGGTACCACAGACAATAAAGCAAAGTTATAAAACTTTGTTCAGTCACGGATTTTACACTGTCCTCGGTACTAAAGGAATCATCACTCAGGATTACAGAAAAGGGCCCACCCCACTGTCACTGTATCTAATAATGAAAGCCCAACTCTGCAGATGAAAAGTCTGTAGGTAATTTCAAATCTAACTTCTTGAAAACAGGTATTTAAAAAAAAAAAGAAAAACATGAATTTCCAACTCATATTTTTTTCCTTCTTATTCAGTCTACACAGTCTTTCTTCTTATTCCCTTCTTGGGAGTGTCTCACTAACAATGATAATAGCACTTTCTTTCATCTCTCCTCATGGCAAATATTCTTTTCTACTTTAGATGGACACTTAATTAAATAGTTGGACAGTGATGTCAACTGTATGTTTTTTACGGCATTGAAAACTATTTTGTAGTGTACCTGCAAACAGGCAGAGAAATATAAGGACTGGACAAGACAAATACCACCTCTGAAAGGTAAAAACATCAATACTCAGATTTAATACTGTGAAATAATTTGGGCTGGAATTAAATCAGGAGATCCAAGAAAATGTTGTTCCATGCTCTGCAATTTAAAAGAACTCAATTGTATTTGTGGTATAAATGATTACCTGAGTGGATTGAGAAATAGCTTCATCCAATGCCACAGCTCGCTTTTTGACATCTTCTTTAATTTGACTGTAAAGGGTGTCAGCTGCCACATACTTCTCTTGGATAGAAAAGCCTTCTCCAGGGCTCAATTCCAGTAACTGCGGCCCAGTTTTGTTCATCTTATCTATATGAGGCTTGTGTTCGGCTATCAACTCTCGCAGTTGCTATAACAAACCAAACAGCTTCTCAGTATCTCAGGGTCACACTTCCATATTACAGCTGTCTACATGCCCAATGTGTCCAGCTGGCAAGAAACTCCAAGCACCCTTCCCATCACAAGGCAGTTACCACAGGACGGCTCATACTGCTCCCTGCCAGCAAGAGATGCCCCTGACACAAAGAATAAACAACAGTCTGGCCACGTCAAAATCTCTTTAAGGGTATGTAGAAAACTTCTCGTTGAGTGAAATAATGAATCCCAGTTCATTATGCATTTCCTATCAAGAGCAGTACACTTTGACAAGGGTCATATAAAGAACTATGAACTCACTATGTCCTCAACCTATAGAGATTAAGCCATAACTCTTGGTGTTCCTTTCTGTACACTCATGATATATGCAAAAATTCTTCAAAAGGGAGGGAGGAAGAAAGGGAAGGAAAGAAAAGGAAAGAAGTTCAGCAGAAGGTAGACATAATGCCAAGAGAAAAAATTAACAGGATATAAGCTCATGAGGCATTGTAGTTATTTTTATATACATATATGTATATATATATTTAAACCAATATAAAATGTGTACATATGTATTACATTATATGTACCTAAGTATAAATCCATTTTATGTACATATGTGATATGTATATATAACATATACATATGAATAAATTCATCTGTATTTTAAAATGTTAAAGGCTACAGGGAAATCAATCTGAAACATGGCTATATACTGAGCATTATTGGTAAGATGTGTTTAAAAAAAAGTATATGATACATGAAATATTTTGCATAATCTCATCTAATCAAGAGATACAATGATATTTATACCAATGAGTGGGTGTGTAATGGAGCCCCATTCCTTGTAGGGAGATAAATCAATCTGGAATATCTACACTCCATAGAACACAGGGCCTCCACTGATCAGTTTTCATGGGCCAGATCCAAAGTGACACCCATCTTCTAGGTCTCTCTTAGGCTAGCCTCCCTGCAGCACTGAGAAGCCTTCCATTTATACCTCTGTTGCGATTAGGATCCTTAATCGGAAGCTCCTTGTCCTCACCAAAAGGTGTATCTCCAAACTATTTGCTACCTAGACCTGAACAAAAATTTCTCTGAGAGAAATTATATTCAGGAAAGACAGTCTACAGAAAAGCTACCAATCTTCTCCTGTAAACATTTTAATTTCTATCATTCATCAAGAAGAATCACCAAGATAGCCACATATCTAGATATTTATTGAAAGTGCTCACTAAAATCAGTCATATAAATTATTTTGAGAATTATTAAGGAAATTGTCACATTATATCATTAACAATGATGTATTTTTTAATACAATGCTATTTTTGAAGTTTTTCTGAAGGTGGTTTCCAAACTCTTGAAAAAGCAGCTAAACAGACATAAATTCCATTAAAAGAAAAGGAAAGGGATGGTCCCAATCTAACATGCTGCTCATAAGGATGACTGCTATCTGGCTCCTGAGTGGTCCAGGCTGAGATTTTCTTATTTTTGTTTCATATTCTTAGATCATATACTCATGCTGCATTAAGGACTGGAGGTAAAAATGGTAATAACAGCCAATAAAAAAATCTCACAAAAAAGCAATGTGTTACACACATTCTGGTTTCAGGACTCTACAAGGCATGTTGGTAAACCAAGTTTACACTGAGTTATCAAGAGACTCTCAGGGAAAATGAGAAGTCTCTGCTGAGATTTCTGAGTTGCCTAGCATCTAGGTAGATCTTAGTTTGGGAAGTACTGAGATGACCCTTTTCCAAACCATTCTTTTTTTGAACATCTAGTACTATCAGATGCCTACTTGGGTATATGTATGGAGAAAGGGCCCAATAGGAGGTGTCTTTTGCCTCACATGTAACAAAATGATTCTTGGTAACATACTGTCATAAGGGTCAACTCACATTGGAGATGCTCAAGTGTGACCTCAACGTATCTACCATACAGTAACTGGCCATTGGAGCCATTTTTCATTCCTGATTAGAATGAACTAGGGGCACCTGGGTGGCTCAGTCGGTTAAGCATCTGACTTTGGCTCAAGTCATGATCTCATGATTCATGGGTTCAAGCCCTGTGTTAGGCTCTGTGCTGACAGCTAGTTCAGAGCCTGGAGCCTGTCTTCAGATTCTGTGTCTCCCTCTCTCTCTGACCTTCCCCTGCTCATGCTGTCTCTCTCTCTCTCTCTCTTTCTCTCTCTCTCTCTCTCTCTCAAAAGTAAATAAAACATTAAAAAAAATTAGAATGAACTAGAAGATCTTCCCAGACACAGCTGAGGAGGAGGCTGTGGAGCTGCAGAAGAAAGACGGTTCTAGAAGGTTGTAAATATTATGAATAATTTAGTTGAATAATTTGAAGACTCAGCTACAAAGTTTTATAGTTCCTTTATATATATATCTGTAAATTTGAGAGCTAAAAGATTAGCTAAAGAGGGAAAATTAACACCACTATGATATTCAATAATAATTCATTAAAAACCACATTCCAGGGGCGCCTGGGTGGCTCAGTTGGTTAAGGGTCCAACTTCGGCTCAGGTTATGATCTCATATTTCGTGGGTTCAAGCCCTGCATCGAGCTCTGTGCTGACAGCTCAGAGCCTGGAGCCTGCTTCCGATTCTGTGTCTCCCTCTCTCTCTGCCCTTCTCTCATGATCTGTCTCTCAAAAATAAATAAATGTTAAAAAAACTTAAAAAAATTTTTTAATTAAAAAAATAAAAACCACATTCCTTTATTTGATGTTATGATAGAAACAAAGCTGCTCAAATCTCACCTCAGAATTGAAGAAATCCATAGAACATTTTATATTAAAACTTATTCAGTGGATAGGCATCAGGATTTCTGCCACAAATAAATCTTGATACTAAAATTAAATTCAATTCTATGTAATTTCTAGGTCTTTCTCCTGCCGATTTAGATAGAACATAATAATATTTCCATTTTGTATTAAAGTGTTGACTAAAGCCCTTATAAACAAACAAAACAAGTGTGTCACATTCTTCAAGCAATGATGCAATACACTGAGCTAAACTTTTCATATGTGTACACACACGCACATGCGCGCACACACAATTAGACTCAGAGTACATCTTGTATGGATTTGGGAGACAGCAACTAGGTTCACAAGTCCATAACAGCAAGAACTCCAGAGTCTTCTTGACAGCCTTGAACCCTCTCTCATCCAAACCCTTGCAAAAGTTTAAGCCATGTTAATATTTAAGTAGCTGCTGAAATGAGGGCTTCATAATGCCATTTTATATTATGTTTTTAACAAGATATATTTTTAGATGTAAATATACTCTCTAGCTTAATCACATATGCTTATAGGAGCAAAAAAATAAAAAAATCACAAGAGTTCCATGCACATAGGTGAAAAAAAAGAGGAGGAAACAACTTGTCTTTGCACTTTTAGCATTTCCCCTTTTCACTGAGCTGGGTTTTACATTATTTGTGTTTTGACATATTGTTATGTTGTCAATTTTCTCCAAGCTCAATGGCCTTGTCTGTATGATGCTGCTTTGATATATTTCTACTATTTGCTTATATTCTATGTCTCCAACCAATACATATTAAGTATAAAACTGAGTCAACATATGTAAATTAAAAGCGATTCTACATGCATCAATTCAAAGTACTTCAAAAAGCTTATTTCTCTAACATTTAAAAATGAGCACTTTGCTTCTGTACCAGGATGGCTTCTACTTTGTACTATTCTAGGAAAGCTGGGATGTAAGTAACGACATAGACAGTGTGGCCTCCCCACATGAATCTTTCTCCTGGTGACCCTGGAAAACAGGTGAGCACTCTGAGGTAAGCAATTGCACAGACCAGATGGCTAAACCCTCCTACATAATGTAAAACATCTAACTGCATTAAAAAACACCATCCCAGTGCCCACTTTGGCGGCACATCTACTAAAAAAAAAAAAAAAAAACAGCATAAGAATCATGGGTCTCTTTTAATGGAGAATACAACATTCTCTTTAACACTAAGCTTACCCGGTGCTCTTCCTGCTGTTGTCTTAGAGTTTCATATTCGAGAGCTGGGGCAGGAAGCTGAGAGATGATTCTTTGTGTTTCCGTCAGCCACGGCCACAGTTCTTCATATGTTTCCCAGAACTGGTTAACCAGGGACTGTGCTCGTTCTAGCTGCAGATACCTCTCTGAGTTTATCTGGCAGATGGCATCATAGTTCTTCAATACCTTGTCCAGTTTTTTCTAGAAAATAAGATAATGAAATGTGCTTAGCTGGCTAACCAGGCCATATACTCCAGATGTTTTTTCTAGCACTATACACCTAATACAAAGCAGGCACTCACATATGTATGTTAAATGAATAAATCTAACCTATTTAGGTTAGGGGGGCCAGTATGACTCAGTTGGTTAATCATCCAGCTCTTGATTTCAGCTCAGGTCGTGATCTCCCGATTTGTGGGATCAAGTCGTGGATCAGGCGCTGACAGTGTGGAACCTGTTTGAGATTCTCTCTCCCTCTCTCTCTCTCCTTCCCTGCTCATGTGCTTGTGCTCTCTTGCTCTCTCTCAGTAATAAATTAAAAATTTGAAAACCTATTTACATTATAACTATTTCTATGTATAAAAGTTCATTTTAAATTTAAAAAGACCCTTAAGGGGGTGCGTGGTTGGCTTGGTCAGTATAGCATATGACTCCTCATCTCAGGGTTATAAGTTTGAGCCTAATGTTGAGTGTGCAGATTACTTAAAAATAAAATCTTAAAAAAAATCCTTCTGGTCCATTCATATTTTTGCACAGGCAAGATTTCCTTCCTTTTTAAGGTGGAATAATAATACATTATAAGCTGATGTTGTAATTTTACCACTAAAAAAAACTTTCACATATACATGTAAAAAATAGCAAAAATGTGGAAACATCTTAAAAGTAAAACTGGAGATTAAGATATATACATGCAATGTTTTTTTATGTTGTCATCAAAAATCATGGGATTTAATGACAGGGAACTCCCCCCCAAAAATATATTAGGTGACAAAACCCAAAATATGAATAAATAAATGGCCTCAGGTTTTTTATGAATAAGACAATTAACTCTCCAAACATAATAAGCCAAATTCTTCAACTATTCTCTAGGTCTTGTAGGCCTTCTGGGCTAGAAAACAAGTTTCATATGAGTCTAGCAACATTAACATTACTTTCTGGCCAAAAATAAAGACTACCTCTCACAAATGAAGTTATAAGAAGAAATGCTAGTCAACAAAATTAATTGCATATATTAGAATCAGAATAGAATCATTATACTGTACACTCATTGTATTTTGTGAGGTGGTCACAGTGATCTAGATTATGGTATAAATTTACATCATACACTAATAGCAGAAGAGAAAACACAACAGTAATCTAATAAACCACAGAATGACACAGAAAATATTTCACAATGATCTGCATTTTTCATGTCAGAATCTTTGTAAAAACAAATAAATAAAGGAAATAAATAATAAAAAATAAATTAAAAAATAAAGGAAAAATAAATTATAAATAAATAAATTACCAGAATAAATAAAAGTCATAGTGTCAATATATAGTCACATTCTATTACTTTGTCCATGGTACACCTTAAAACCAATGCATACTATTTAAAATGTAATCTTAGGCTTAGACATTTGCATAGTTTTTTTGCTATGGGATAGTTTCCTATCAGAAGAATTAGTATACATTAACTTCTTTAGTCTGCTCAGAGGTCTGAATGTGAATGGGACTAAATGTTTTTATTTGTGGTTGGTTTTCCATCAGTTTAAAAGATCATTAAAAGTATGTAAACTAGATGCTTCCTTATTTTTTTTCCTGTACAGCCTACTAAAATTTTATACAGAATGGATTTCAGCATTAGAGAGAACCTCATATTTTGAAGCATACAGACAACAGGTAACATATAGAGTGGTAATTTATACCGATAATAATGGTAACAACACAGCTAACATTAACTGAATGTTTAATGTGTGCCAGTTATTCAAGGATACAAATTTTAATAGCTTTTGTGTCTATTAAAAAAATTGTCCCCAGGGTGACTCCCTTAAGGAATATTCCTTTTATTGTCACTCTCTAAGCTTGAAAAATGCCTTACTTAGAATGGCAGCTGTGGATAAAGAGAACGTGCTCCTCTAGGACTGAGCACTCAACGTGTGCCATTTACTCGAGGGTCTCAGCAACAGCCACACAGGTAAGATCATACCTTCATCGACTGCTTTTCCTCTTCACTGCATGTGGTCATGATTTTATGTCCAGATTTCACAAGTTCATCAATAATATCCTTGTGTCTCAAAATCTCCATGGTGAATTTCTATGATTTACCAGAATAAAGATAAAATGAGAGAGAGGGAGAGGTTGTATGACTAAAATGAAAACAATTTAGTTAAAAATACCAAGTTACTCTAGAAGGATCCTGTAAAGTAAATCATGCAATCACATGGTCTAGATTGGAGCACATGAACAAGTGATTTTGATATAACTGGCAGTGTACTTCTTCACCTTTTGAAGCTGCAGCTGAGCAGAGGTCTGGTCTTGCTCAAGCCTGATGTCACCCAGAGACGTCAATTTCTTTTCGGTTTCAGTAATCCAGGATAACTCAGCATCAGCTGCTTGGTCAAACTAAACAAAAGATGAATAAGTAGGTCAGTAAGTTCCTGTAAAATACCTACCTAACATTTCTTTTAAACAACCTAATTACACAAGTGGGAAATCTGAGCTTATCTCTTTCTTCACAGCATCCTGAAATAATTCATGATAATGACTAAATTTATAAAGAAAGGAGAAGTTCCCACAGAATAATTAAACACAAGCTCTTAAAACACATTGAATTTGTAACGTGGCATTAATTACTCTAGGACAGCTAAGTCTGTTACCTTCTTTTTGGTTGTGGAAAGAATTTCCTCCTTAAGTGTACTATCCAAATTAAACAGCTAAGAAAGTGAATATCATCTTTCAATCACTGCACCCATCACTTTAATCCATATGATATGCAGGCAGCACTCTGCTATTGAACTATAAGATTTCTAGCAAAACTAATGAAATATTTCCATTTATTTATCATACTGTGTGTGTATAAATGTAGGTGCAAAGTATGATTATGTATGTAGAGTATGCCTTCAAACGTCTCGTGTATAATGTTTTTACATCTCATTTAATAATACACTTCTAAGAGCATTCTTAAGTATTTTAAGAGGTTTTATTTTCCCGATCTTAACAATAATTCATGGTAGAAATTCATAAAGTACAGAAAAATATACAGAAGAAAATTAAAACCTGGAGTTAATACTGTTGGTATTTTAGTGAATTTTATTTCAAAAGTTGAAAAAGATTTATAAAAGTCTGGGATAATACTGTATAAACAGTTTCATATCCTGCTCTTTCATTTATTGTGAATATTTCCTATGTCATACTCTTTGAAATGTGAATTTTAAATAACATTATTGTATTCTAGCATACCTGGGTATTTTAATTTAGGCTCACTGCATTTTTTGCTATTATATAAACAGACCTGTAATAAATATAAATCTCTGTTGGCATCTCCAATTAGGTCCTCAGGGTAGATTCCTAGAAGTTGATTACCAAGTCAAAGAGCATGAACTTCTTCAATACCTTCCATGAGACAGAACCCAATGTCTGCTAGGACCAAGCAGTTACCATAATGAGCAAAGTGGGCAAGTGTTCCCACAAGCACTAATGGTAAACAGTAACTAACAATGGCCTTAGCTGGAAGATTTAATAGGAAACAGACATTGTAGTAAGCACTCAAGTCCAGTACGGTCAGAACTTTTAACTTTTCAAGAGAACCTGGAAATCTAGATGGGGGATACGTAAGTGAGGAGAGAGAAGGGTAGAGATAAGACACTAGATTAGAAAATAATTCATACTGTTAAAACACCCTGCAACACAATACAAACTCACGGGAAGATGGAGAAGATGTGCTTTCCCTGTTCCTTGTAAGCACACCTAAAAATCCCTCATGAGTCTATGTACTAAGGTGCTGGCACTGCCGCCAGGGTGCTGTCAGAGATGGCCAGCGAGGGAGCTGGAACTTTCGGTGCCACTGGCCAGTAATAAGGCTCCTGCCATCAGTGTCAGTGGAGATCATGTGGGGAGCCCTCCCAAGTAACGAACTGCCCCTCCCCGTCTCCTCTGGGGTGTTTCAGAGAAAAGCTAGTGGAGAATCAGGATTTTCACCAGGGCTCAGTGGTTAATGTAGCCACCTTCACTGAGGTGCTGGAAAAGACTGCTCAGATAGCTGGAGGTCCAATCCCCACTCCCTGCCAGCAGAGATGAGGAGCATCCCCGCTAGGTGTCACAAGAGGCTGAGTGGGGACCGTGAACTTCTGCCTGCACCTGGCAGCACCCAGCTTCTGCCAGAGTGGCGCCTGAGGAGGCCAAACCAAACGAAGTCTAATTAAGACCCAAAACTCCTAAGTTAGCAGCAAGAACCAAGAAGGCCTCCAAACTGAACTAAAGAAAGATCACCAATGGGTGCCAGTAGATAGATGACAGAAATGTTAGGATTGTTTAATAAAATTTTAAAGGGACAATGATAAAAATGCTTCACTGAGCAATTTCAAACACTGTTGAAATGAATATAAAAAAATCAGAAGACCTTAGCAACAAAATAATCTCAGCAAAGAAAGAGGATATAAAAAGAACCAAATGGAAATTTTAGAACTTAAATTATATAATAACAAATAAGGTCAGAGGATGAGATCAATGAAGGGCACAGAGGAAAGGATCAGTGAAGCAAAAGACAGAACAACAGAAACTACCCAATCTGAATATTAGAAAATAGACTGGAGGCGAAAAAAATCAATAGAGCCTCAGGGACCTGTGGAACTATAATAAAAGATGTAACATTCCTGTTGTTGGAGTCCCAGAAGGAGAAGAGAAAGAAACTAACAAAAATAACTACTTAAACCTTCTACAAATGATAAAATTACAGAAATGCAGAAACAATTCATGGCTGCCAGGAGTTGGGGGGGGGTAGAGGTGGGAGGCTATAAAAGGGAGACATGAGGCACACTTGCAGTGATGAAACGTTCTGTATCTTGACTGCACAGACATCAACATCCTGCCTGTGATACTGCACTATAATTCTATAAAATGTCACCACTGGAGAAAATGGGTAAAGGGTACAATGCGACCATCTCTATCTTATTCCTTACAATTGCATGTGAATCTACAAGTATCTTTAATAAAAGTTAATTAAAAACAACAACGACAAAAGTCTATGCGGATAACTTCTGTGTGAGCGCCTCCTCACATTTTCTCTTTTAGATACATACTGCCCAACGGCCCTTCAGGTAGGATGTACTGATTTATACCCACAAGGACAGTTTTGCTGTACCCTCATTACCATGGGGTATAATTTATTTTTTAATGATATTTGCCAAGCTTATCAGTGGACTTCCCTTAATTATAAGGAAATAATCTGCCAGCAGTAACCTGGCACAGACATGAACAGCGCTGATTAAGAGTAATGTTAGGTTTCCAATCTCACAAAGAAAGAATAACAAATTACAGAAGTGAAAAATACATTAATACTATAAATTATTATAGTTTTTACCTATATATAATGAGGCCAGGTGTTTTCAGCTTTGCCAAATAATAAATGAGTAAATAGTGAAGCTATTTATACATAAATTTCTTTTAGTCAACAGTTCAGACAGAAGACAAATTTAGATAATCATGTGAATAATGGACCCCACCCAGGAATATAATAGAGGTAAAATAAAATAGTCTTACATTTACCTTTAAAATCTCAATTGCATAAGGATATAAAGGAGAAAAGAGGGCTTATCAGACTTTTCCCTAACAACCTCTAGATCTGCTACCTGAACAAAAACCAACGTCTACCAAAAAACGATGCAAAATCAGCCTGCTTTAAGACCAAAATCGTGTCTGGGCAGTGGATTAGAACACATTTGCCACATTGGGCTGTCCTTCAAGTGTCACACATTCAAGAGGACCAAAGATATGCTGACGCTGTTCCAGACAGAAATTCAGAGTTTTGGTCCAGAGTGGGGTGAGCTCCCTTATAAGGGCAGTGCTATGTGTGTACATTTAAACATTCAAACAGAATTATTCACCTTTCCTGCATTTCCCATAACTTTATACATTATTTTTTTACCAAAGCCACATTTTTCATAAAACTTATTGAAAAGTCTCCTGGTTTGCAGACAGTAGTGATAATAGATGTTTTTTTCATTGATTCATTACTTTTTCTGCTACTGGGACAAACCAGAACAATGTGGCTTCCAGGAAAGAATCCTGAAAGATCATATGAAAAATGATATCTTAATCTGGTTCAATAATTTTTATGATGTTACTTAGTTTCAAATGGAACAACTCATTAGCAATTATTCATCAATGTGAAAAAGGAAAAAATAAAAACACTTCAGGGCACCTGGACAGCTCAGTCAGTGGAGTGTGTGCTCCTGATCTCAGGGGTGTGAGTTTGAGCCCCATGTTGGGGGTAGAAACTACTTAAAAGTAAAATCTTATAAAAAGAAAAGGAAAGGAAAAAAATATCAACTAATTCAGGAGCTTCAGAAGTAGAAAAAGAAATCCTCATGAAAATCAAGTAGAGCCTTCGTGATTAGATTCTTTGCTTTCAAGATATATACAATGAAACTTCAAGGTGAAACTTTATGTGATTCCCTTAACGAGTATGAAACTGACCAGAACAGTCCAGGCCTTTGTACCACAAGATCTCTGAATAAAATTTAACAGTAATGACTTTTTTCCTCTAATGGTCCCTGAAAAAATAAAGCCCAAATCACTCCACTTGTCCGTGATCAGACTATTTTCATCACTTCTATGACAGTCCTAATAAATAGAGGCAGGCTGTTAGTGTCAATATTAGTTTAAATCTATTCCTTTCTCTCTTTAAAAAAAAGGATCCAATGAAAACCAGTATGATGATACCATCTAAGTTGCCAAAATGGAAAGTTGAAACTCAAACACTGTTTCTTCGACCAAGGCAAATATTTGTTCTGCTAAATGAAAACAAGACTTGAAGCAGAAATTTCCCTCCTGTCTTTTGAGATTTTTTTTATTAAATTAGCAAGTATTTATTGTTCAGCAACAAATAGAATAGCCACAGGGTCTTCATTAAGCAATCTGCAGGGAAGCAAGGCATTTTACTTATGCCTATGAACTTTCAAATGACTATAAGTGTACATTTCTAATAAACCATAAAAGCTGTTTATTTTACAATGTGGACAATATGGAGAACAGGCTTACTAGACCAAATTTTAATAAACTTGTTTACTGCTCACTCAAGTAGCAGAAATTGACTTCAAGTAAATTGTAGATAATGTTACCATCAATAATTGCATTCTAGAAAATATTTCACTAGGTTTGATCAGTGGACTCTAACCACTGACCTACTATAACTCTTATTATATAGTTGAACTAGTATTTCAGAAATTTCCAACAAGACTGTGAAAAACTTAATTTTTTAAAATGTTTTATTTATTTTTGATACAGAGAGAGACAGAGCATGAGAGGGGGAGGGGCAGAGAGAGAAGGAGATACAGAACCGGAAGCAGGCTCCAGGCTCTGAGCTAGCTGTCAGCACAGAGCCTGACGCGGGGCTCGAACCCACGAACGTGAGATCTAACCTGAGCCAAACTCGGAGGCTTAACTGACAGAGCCACCCTGGCACCCTGAAAAACTTTTTTAAAGGTTCTATTTATTTAATTTTTTAAAAATTTATTTAAAAATTTTTAACATTTATTTATTTTTGAGAGACAGAGTACGAGCTGGGGAGGGGCAGAAAGAGAGTCAGAGAGGGAAACAAAAAATCCGAAGCAGGGTCCAGGCTCTGATCTGTCAGCACAGAGCCCAATGTGGGTCTTTTTAAATTAAAAAAAATTTTTTTAAACATTTATTTATTTTTGAGAGACAGAGAGGGACAGTGAACGAGCAGGGGAGGGGCAGAGAGAGAGAGGGAGACACAGAAATCTGAAGCAGGCTCCAAGCTCTGATCTGTCGGCACAGAGTCCAATGTGGGTCTTGAACCCATGAACTGTGAAATCATGACCTGAACCAAAGTCAGATGCTTAACTGACTGAGCCACCCCTAAAGATTTTATTTTTTAAGTAATCTCTTCACCCAGCGTGAAGCTCACGCTCAGAACTCTGAGACTGAGTCGCACACTCTACCAACTGAGCCAGCCAGGTACCCTAATAGTGAAAGCCATTTTAACTGGCTGTCTCTATTCCTGAAAAACACTCTAAAACAATGGCTAGCATTTTACTGAACACACTAAATGCTCCATGTGCAGTATCTTCTCTAACCCTGACAATAACTGCATAATCTTGGTTTTACCACCTACTCCATTTACAGTTGAGAAAACTGAGGCAGAGAAAAGTTACCTGACTTGCTAGAGATGACCCAGCTAGTAAATGTTGGAGCTGAGACTCAGACCAGGGTGGTCTGACCACAGAGAATGTACTGCTAGCTGCCATATCACTGGTGCTTGTACACAGTTCGGGCTTCATGAACTCAAAATCATGCGAGTTCATCAAAAATGGCTCAAATACCACAACAGTCAATAAACAGCAGGTTTTTAACTTTTTATTTAACCATTTCTCCAATTTCTGACAAACTGCTGTTCTATTTATCTGGAGAGTTTCTCTTAAGTGGAAATAGAAATTTAAGAAAGGCAAAATGGTAAGTGAACCTTAACTTCAAGGACATCCTTTTACTCCCTTCCCCTGGCTGAGGATCTTACCACTTTCTTTTGATTAGCATTTCCTTCCATTTTGCTTTGCATTATTCGTAACACAGACCATGTTTTCCCACCCCCAACACCTGGAGGGTCTAAACTAATCTCACTTCCGTGGGGGAGGTTTCCTACTAGTTCTTTAAAAGGAATAAACAGGTGCTATTTTCCTCCAAGGCTGACTCCTAATGACCCAATGAGTTGCTTATTTTAGCTGAACCCAATTCACCAACCTATGTGCCTTTAATACAAAAGGGCCATTATGGCCACTCAAATAAGCCAAGCAATTAGAACTGTTGAAGAGTGTCTGGGATTCCCAGATCCAGTGGAATACACACATTTTAGTCACTTCTGACAATTGTGCATATTTATATGAGGGGAAAAGACAATGAGCTGCTCTTTGGTTTAAACAATCACAATGGTGTGAATTCAGCCTACACGTCTGCACATCTTTTAAGTGAAAGCGCCTTCCCCTATTTCCACATTGCTGGTTTGGTTCAACTTGCAATTAAAGAAAGAAGGCAACAAAAAGAAAACAACAAAAAGATGTTACTTTGTGCAGGTTTAACAGGCAAAAATATGTACAGTTTCTAACTCAGATGATGGCATGTATTGTGAGAAGGAGGCTACTGTTTTGTTTTGTTTAAAAAGCTTACCATCACTGTTTATTAAAGCTGCCTTGTTCTCCTTAGATTTTTCCTAAAAGTAATGAATGGGCCTAATTCTTATAAAAAAAGAATACTGTCTTCAGAACGTCAATGCTTGCCAATCTGTAGAGTCAGATGCATAGAGTCCTTACTCATTTGTCCATAATGGAGGCAGTTTGATTATTTTTCAAATAGCAATAAATACTACTCAAATTTACATAGGGTTCTATCAAAGGCCTCTATGATTTCAAAATTCAGTGAGACATATTTTCAAAACTGTTACTATGATATAGGATTACCATAAACAATCTAACCACATCAAATTGGAACTTTTCTAAAAACTGTATTTAAATAGGGTGGTTACAGAGTCATGACAATTAACAGACATCTGCATGCTCCCTTCCTGTCTTTTTCAAACTAATTCTTTCCCGTATTTTCCTGGATATCTTTCTTCTTTCTCTTATTTTTTAAAGTAGGCTCCAACGTGGGGCTTAAACTCATGACCCTGAGATCAAGACCCAAGCTGAGATCAAAAGTCAGATGCCTAACTAACTGAGCCACCCAGGCACCCGGACATCCTTCTTGTCGATGTTTGGAAGCCGATATATTCTGCACTAGTGGCCTGACTCACAAAGTGGCCTGATTCACAAAGCAGGTTGTAACATTATAAAGGAGGTAGGTCTGTATATAAACAACCTTAATGCTGGGCAAAAGGTGAAACATCTTAATAGAAATTTACTGGGAAACAAAACACTCAGTTACTTAAAAGGAAACAAAGCACTCAGTTACTTAAAATCTAATTTAGTCAGGTTATAAAGCATTAAGTCTATTAAATGTAAAAATTACCACTTCATGTTCAAGACATTCATCTCACCCTGTGAACCTGTGGGGGTGGGTAGGCTGAAGGTAGGAACCTGGAAAGGAGTAGCTGTTAATAAAACAATCTGCATGTGACTATAGGTATATGTGAACAGACAGGACGGCAGTCAGATCAGGTCCACTGTTTTAGTTGGAGAAGAGACACAGAATGGTGCCTGGTCTGTTTATACACCATAAAACACTGCAAAATACATGGCTAACATCCAGGTCTCGAGATATTTTTGCATCGTTTCTCCTATACTTCATAGACGTATTATTATTGTGTAAACAGAAAACAAATACTTTAGTACCAAACTGCCCTAGTGCTAATTCCAAACATTTATAAGTGAGCAAAGTTATGAAATAACTTCATCAATATATTAGCCCTTTTATAAACTTGCAAATTATGAGTTTAGACACTATTCTTTTGGGCACAAAACTCAATCCCTGCCAAACCAGAAAAACAGGTACCAAACTGGTTTTAAGATTCTCCCAGAGAGTGATGTTTCATGATCCTGTCAGCACTGCACTCACACGGCTCAGGAGAGACAGCCTGGTAGTCGGAGATGCTCTCATTGCATACTTCCATTTTGCTGCAATAATGGCACCTTGCTTCAGGTTCCTGAAGGACGTTAGAAAACACTGGATCACCCCTCACAACTTTTCCTCTCGACATAATTTGTAAGGAGGCACTTCAGTGAGGTGGAACGGAGATCTGGGTTGAATCTGAGTCCAACACCTCAATGTGCTACTACCTACAGGGAGCACAGGCAGGTCCCTTTACTGCCCATGCTCCTCCCACTCAAAACTGTGGCTCTTTAGCCTAACCGGAGGATTTCTTTTTTTGATGGTACATTTTACTGATCTTCTTTATTCCTGGAGGTATTTCATTGGACAGACTTGCAGGCATTTCAAAGGAATGCATATAAGAATACAGAATAAATACACATGAACAGCCAGAAAATATTAATGGCATTAGCACTAGCTGCATGACCTACCAGTAGAAAGACACTGCTCCTACACATGTTCTCTTTCTCCCTCTCAGAAGGAAGACTGGAGGATAGAGATCATATTATTTACACACTCTTTCTTCCATGGGTTTTTTGTGTTCTTTCATAAAAATCTTAAAATTTCCTATAATGACTGTGTCTCTCTCGTTCTGCCCCTCCCCTGCTCACACTCTGTCTCTCTCTCAAAAATAAATAAACATTAAAAAAAACATAAGCCTAACCTGTCATCTTGCCCTTCTTATGGTCTTATTTCACCAAACTAATGACGCACTGTCAACTTCTCAAGAAAATTTATACTCTGGGAGTACAGAATATTAGTCTTACTATTTAGGGAAATCTTCAGTGCCAATTCTGAAATGTGGATATAAGTTTTGGTAAAAAAAAAAAATCCAGCATTTTCATACAGTTGAATAAACTTCACAAATAAATGCATTTATCCTCCTGTAATAATGAGGCATACACACCGTGCCAAACTTTGAAAACAGAAGTCAGGCAAATACATTCCTCAGGCATGAAAGCTCTCCCTCGCAAAAATTTCTAAGGCAGGCCTTTTGCTATCATTGTATTTCATCAGCTTTTGTGATTCTAGAGCATGGCCCTGAAATGAGGATAAGGCATTTTGCCACATAAATTATAATACAGAATTATATAAATTACACTTTTACAGCAACCTTAGAAAATTAATTTTGGATGCTCCCATACAAGCTGCTTGGTTTGTGTTTCTGGCGTTCAGCATGTATCAGGAAAGGCTGAGTTATGTGCCTTCCAGAGCTCTGCTCTAAAGTAGCTTACAAGAGCACACTAACTCTGTCACAGAAAGTCTGCAGAGTATGATGACTTAATGTAAATAGTCCAAGATCATCAATAAAAGTTAATCAAAACACGTATTATAAATTTCTCCCTCTGGGACCCCACTCATCACCCAGAGTTTTCTGAGGGAGCTGGCTGAAGGCTGGGCGAGTGCCTATAAAACTCTCTGGAACTCTAAACTCTGCATGAGTCACAGATAGATCAGAAACAATCATTTTTCCCCCCTTCAGTCACCTCCAGAAAAAAACACATCACCAACACGACTGTTTCCTTTTTAGAAAGAATACAGCCTCTCTTTGCCATCGCTGTATGTAAATGAATAGTCAGTACGGACCTATGGAGCAACTCAAGATATTTGCTCACATACAGATTAGACTTAGCCAAGGCATAAAATCAGCATTAGCAATTCACATATATGTAAGCGAAAAGCACTTTGTCTGGAAAGCAGGGCTGATCTTCCCAGTGACCGATGTGGTAAGGGTGTGCGTCTGGGCTACAATGAGGCAGATGGCTGTTAACAATGTACAGATTAGCCTTGCCCTGCCTGGCACTCAGATGTCAAAGCAACCCCAAATCTTTTCAAATCCCTCCTTTCATTTTTGAAGCATAACAAATGAATGGAAACACTATTAATAGACATCTTTGTTCAGGTAAAGGCGCTGAGAACAACGGGGGAAAATTTATTGCCTAGACAACACACCGCGTGCCCCTACCTGCTGTGATCTCAAAATGGCAGCATCGATCTCCTCCACTTTCTGAGTGATGGTGTCGCTCACTAATCGGTAGCGGTCATTGTCCTCGGCCACCATTTTTTCAAGTCCTTCCCTCGCCCTCCACGGTACCAGCTCTAGTAAAGCACTGCTCACTTCGTTAAGGGAGTCCAGTAAGGCTTTGCTGTTCTTAGCTTCCTGTTTCAGTTCCTGAAAACAGAATTCAGAAAACAGACAAATCTGTGGGGAATGCTTAAGAGTTTAACTGTCCTCGGGGCTAAAGTCCTTTGCAGGCCAATTAGGCCAGGAATTGGTCCCTGAGTTTCAGTTAAGTTCTAGAAACCTTTGCTATTTAGAGCTATTTTGTAAGAAGGAAAGTGTTTCCTGAGAAGTTCCAAAGAACAATTTGTTTGTCAGCATGGCAAAGATTTTCTCTTTGAACTTTAATATACATGTTTAAAATTCGGAAAAGAAAACCAAGCAAGTTAACGTGTTTTATGCTTCGCTTTCTGGTAACCTCTAAGTAATTAGGTACTAGAAAAATAAAATAAAGAGTGAAGTCCAAGCCAGAACTCAGTGACCCTCAAAACGAGAACATTCTGGCTTTAAATCATCCTTGTTGAATCATTAGAGGCTCAGTGAGCCTGACCTCCCCGCTCCCTTTCACCCACATGTGATCATACTCCAGGGATGATGAAAACAGAGGCTATCTCTGAAAAGAAAATTAGCATGACGGAATACCGCTTCTGCAATATGAGCAGGAAAGCTACCTCATGCTATGCATCTATCTTCTATAAATATTGTTCTTCTAAGCAAATTATGTGTATCTCTGAAACAATGATTTTCTCTCTCTTTTTTTCATCCTGTTTTCATCATTCTGTCTCTTGTGTAATAAACTATACTCCCAACCACCAGACTCTGGAAACAAATTATAAATGCAAGGCTTTCATCTCTGGGCTCCGCAAAGTTTTACACAATTGATCTGCGGCCAATTTCTATTGGGTCCCCACCGGTCAAGGCATCCTTCAGCATATTAGTAATGACATAAGACTGTCACCCTAAAAGATAACAAACAGATCCAAATAACGCATAAATCAGAGCCTACTTTTTGCCTCGTTTGTGCTTGGCTTGCTGCTTCTCCCGTCAGAACCTGAGTTTCATATGAAAGCAATTCCACCTCCACTTTGTCCAGCCAGGTGCACAGCTCTTCCCGCGTGGCGTGCAGGCGCCTGGCAAGCTGCAGCGCCTGGTCCAGGGTCTGGGCTACGTCCGTGCTCAATTTCGTAATGTCTTTGTACCTTGCTTTAATGGTTTCCAATTTATCTTGAATGATTAAAACTTCGTCACCTAAAATTTCAAAGGCGTGTTTGTTATATCTCAGGAAAAGGAAAGAAAAGGCAGAGGGGGGGCTTCTTCAGATATTATTGTACACTGATGAGATTTTCTGGGAGCTGGGGGGAGACATTTTTCCAAAGATGATCTGACCCAAGGGAAGCCCTTTTCTAGGTTTTAATCCTGACAAATCTAAACAGCTTTGAAAATGCCAATATAAAACCAGAAAGGGCTACAGTGCCTTCTTCTAAAGCACCACCTTTGCAACTAACTATATGGTGTTTTCAGACTTCAGGCACAGGAGCTAAAAACTGTTTGGGTTTCAGTACTGACTTTGCGGCTTGTTATCATGCACGAGATCCTTAACCTCTCTGTGCCTTTGGTTACTCAACGTTACACAGGGATGATAGAATCTACCTCGTAAGGTTGTGATAAAAATTCAACAAGTTTATCTTTGCAAACAGTTTAGACTATTGCCTGACGTGTGTGTGTGTGTATGTGCGTGCGCACATGTGTGTGTATGTGGTACATATGTAGGGTGTGCATGTATATACATTAAAAATACTAAACTCATCTGCACTATTCCAGTAGATCCTTGCTCGCCTCTACCTCATTTTCAGACACAGAGAAATTGTGTCCTGGGCTTCAGACTCCTGGTTCAAGGTTCCAGATACTATATTGAACTCCCCCAACTCATAATGAATGTTACTTGCCCATACGACAATACAGATACTGAACTGGACACATGTATAGTGAAACTTTCCTATGGCCAAAGGAATTACCCAAACAAGTTAGTCTGTATCTGTTTTCTTAGTGAGTGTAAGCAAGGAGACATGAAATGTGTGTGGAGCCACAGAATGTGTCACTGAACACAAACTATCTTAAAATTGTAAAAACTGGTCCACAACCTGCGTACTCATGCAGAACAACTGCCTCCCGCAAGTGGAAAACGAACGTAACTCTGCTGTGGGCTTCTCTGACCATGGCCTGCGCCACAGTGCTTTGTGCTATGAGTAATACACACAACTCCCATTAGGAACTCAAGTGAGATCATGAGAAAAAAAGTGAGCTCATATCCAAAACCCCCTTGGACCAGTCTTCAAAGCATTCTGCAGAATGAAGTCTTGGAGTGGCCACAGAATTATAAAGGATTTTGTTTTTCCCTTATCCCACAAATATTTAGAAAGCAATGCAAAAATGCTAAGTGCATGATGTTCTGATTTGAAAGATTCTCACCTGTTGTTTGTTTCAGTAGTTCTGAACCATTTAGTAATGCCTGATCTACATTTTGTTTTCTGAGTAGGATGTCCTCTTGCAGAACCTAAGACACAGGTACGATTTTTATGTTGGGGGGAAAAATGATCACAATTAGCTTTGGTTGATCTTAGAAAACTCTGTGTTTCATAGAGATTTAAGTCGACACCTCCCATTTTCAGCTATTCATCCCTGTTCCCTTGTCTACCCCTCCTCTTTAAACCACCGTGGCCCATGTCTCATGGTCATTTGCCCTAATTCACACACTCTCTCCTTTTCAGAAACCAGCCTACATGAAGATATTGGACTGCCAGTTAATTATGGGTTTCATGTACAATAATAAAATAACAAAGGAAAAGGGAAAAATCTGGCTCTTGGGTAAATTCAATCTCTTCTTAAAGTGACACCATTAGAAATAATCTGTATACACAGGCAAAGTCTTTTTTTGAGTATAGCAATTCACTTAAATCATAAGAACATAAAATAATCCAGAAATAAGAAAGACAGAAAATAATGACAACTGAAATGAAAAAATAAAATAATATAAATAAAAATACCCGGAGTTCAGCCTGCTGCTTCCACAACCCTTCGGGGCTGTAATCCTGGACTGAGAGCTTGCTCAGTTTGTCATGTACTTCATTCAGCCAATTCATCAGCTCAACTTCATCTTCCCCAAAAATCTTAGCATTACATAAAGCCTGCTGGAGGAGCTCAGACCTGCTGTGACTTTTCTCTTGAATCTCAATGTACCACACTTGAGAGGAGTCTAGTTTATTTTGCACCATATCTTTATCCTCCCTGGAGCTCAAAACCTTTAAGGATTGGCCAATGCTAACAGCCTGGTGTAAATGTTTATTGTGATTGATGATGTCATCTTCTAAGGCCTAAAATAAAGTTTAAGAAAGAGAAACAAAAAGGATGGACAAATAAAAATGAAAACATAAATTGAACGAAAGAATGGCATTTGAAATGGGCTTATTAGTTTACAATTAGGCATTAACACAGGAGTACATAACTCAAATTTATGACATAAAACCACAAAGGAAATGGAAAGCTGAATCTTACTAACGCACAATGGGTATCTTACTTTGTGCTGTGCAATTTGTTCCTCAAGTTTAGACGCCTGGGTTCCTATGGGCTCACAGTTCACCAGCTTCTTTTCTATGGTTGTAAGCCACTCATTCAATGGTTCTAAGGTTTCATGAAATTGCTGTGCTACCATTGAGATACCTTCCAACTGACGATTCCTATAAATGTGCCAAGATAAAGGTCACTTAGGGATGAAGAATGTGTGAAGTAGTCAACAAACCTCTTTACTCATGCTCCTGCATTCTAAACATTTTTGTGGAAAACAACTAAGGTTAAAATTAAGATCTCTCACATTTAAAGGACATGCTAAAATAGTTGTCCTATTAAATAAAAGGTGAAGCACAGACCAGCCCCAAATAGCTAAATCTTATGAAACTTTTAAGAAATCTGGTTACAACACAATAATAGCTATGTAATAATAATAATAGTAATAATGGCAACAGCAGCAATAATAATGGCAATAATGAAAATAAATAAAAACAACTTACTGAGTACATATTCTGTGCCAAGCCTCTGGTCTAAGTGTTTTATATATTAATTAACTTCAATCAGTTACTGTGACTTCCTTAATTAACTGGTCAACATTGGATTCAAATTCTGAAGACCATCTATAGCTTCCCCCACAGTGGAATGAGTAGTGACTCCTACTAAAGTAGTGGCTTTAGTGACAGGTCTATATTCCCCCCTTCTACCCCCGCCAAAAAAAAAAGACAATTTAATGTATATCTTCCAAAAGCAATACTTAATCTTTATGGATTAAAATATCATGAAAGAGGATTTCTTCAGACTTTTACTTATTTGAATACACTTTTATTTAGTTTGAAATGCTTTTAGAAAAAACACATTAATCTTCAGTTAAAATGGTACTATGCAAATGAAAACCTACCTTCCCCCCATCCTCAGTTTTTACCTAGGGTAAGAGATTGTGCTGGTCTCTCTATACAGAGAACCTGACTCAGTACCAGATCCTGGAACCAAGACTTGTTGTCATAACTTTCTATCATGTATAATTCTTAGGAAATTGCATGATTTAAGAAATTTGTTTTCTGTGGAAACCTAAAGAATTCTGGAAAATTGGCACATGCTGCTGACTATAATTTCTGTATATATTATAAACTATACATTTATAGATCTCTTAAAACATTCAGATGAAACATATTTGACCTTTGGGCCACCTGGGTGGCTCAGTCGGTTAAGCGTCTGACTTTGGCTCAGGTCATGATCTCACAGTTTGTGGGTTCAAGCCCCATGTCGGGCCCTGTGCTGACAGCTCGGAGCCTGGAGCCTGCTTCAGATTCTGTGTCTCCCTCTCTCTCTGCCCCTCCCCCACTCACTCTCTGTCTCTCAAAATAAAAAAATGAAGACATAAAAAATTCAAAAAAACATATTTGATCTTAAAAAAATGAATACAATTATTACTTTTGACTTCTGAATTACTAAAATTCTTTTTCTTTTTTTAATTTTTATTTTAGAGAGAGAGAGCACACACGTGTAAGCAGAAGAGAGGAGCAGAGAGAGAGAGAGAGAGAGAGAGAGAGAGAGAGAGAATCTCAAGCACACTCCACACTCAGCACAGAGCCCAACACAGGGCTTCATTCCACAACCCTGGGATCATGACCTGAGCCTAAATCAAGAGTTGGACACTCAACCAACTGAGCTACCCAGATCCTTCAGATTCTTTTTTCCTAAATTCAAGTATCCAATCATCTATAACCAGTGAAAAAAAACTATTTTGTGACTAAATTTAGTTTACTGTGATTTAAATTGTGAGTGACTTTATTATCAGGATATAAATCATAATATGACCACTATTCTTCTATTTAATTCCACTGTGAAGAAGATTTAGGAAAAGAAAGCAAGTATGGTAGTAAAGCAGGGATCTAGACACTAATTCATTTATTTTATAAGTACTGAGAGTATTTCCCATGGCAGCCAGGGTACAATGTCCTGGTAATTACACAGAAGGAATAATCTCCCAAAATGAGACTAAAGGACATGAAGCTTTTAGCCTCCTTAGGAGCATCTCATTCTGTGGTCAACAACTATAATTAATTCTACTCCAATATTTAAGATTGGACAAATCCTTTTCACAATTGTAGTTCCAAAGAAAGTAGCAATTTATGGAGATAATCATTCTGTTCAGTGGTTCATCTATTTTCAACCCAACCAGTCTATACGGCTATGGTTACATTCCAGAGTGGCTCCTACTCAACACTCGTCAATGTGATCCCAACATGGAGAATGAAAAAATGTAATTAAGAAACATGTTGAGTAACAAAGCCTAGTAGGCCATGCTCTAGACCTCTTAGCCTTCATGAACATGGTGGCCTCCTACTACCTACTTCGTTTCCTAGCCAATTCCTACTCCTCTAAAACATAGCTTGGCTGTCAATTCCCTGCCCCTAGACTAGATGCTTCCACAGCACCCTATACTTTTACTCTAAAATATCACATTTGTCATTTCTTTTCAATGGCTATAAAACACTGTTAGACTGTCCCCTGAGGACAGAAGTGATCTGTCCAGCTCACCTCTAAAGCCCAAGGCCTAGCTCTGTGCCTGATGCACAGTGGGTCAGCAGTAACTGTGTTAATTAATAAATAAATGAATTACTCCTGAGGGAATTGTTTTTCTAAAACCAAGAGCTGAGATATATCTGGTGACTACAAGACCTTACCAAGGGAGAAGGGAAGAGTGGCAACACAGACCTTGCTACCTGTTCACATACATGATAAACAGGAAAATGACAGTTTGAAGGAAAGCATTATCAAAACGCAAGATCTCAGTGATTAAAGACTTTGCTACTCCTTCAAAAGCCTGGAAGTCTGTAAGTTACCGTGTTTCAGCTTTATTAAGCAACGCCTCCCATCTACTGTCCAAGAGACTCAGCTGCTTCAAAATCTTCACTTTGTCTGCAGGTTCTGCTGTTGCCGCAATCTTTTCTCCTTCACGTTTGATTACCTCCACAGTCGATTTGCGGTCATCCAGCAATCTTTGGAGAAGCTTGACAGAACATTAAATACCAGAAGCAAAAGCGGGGGGGGGCGGGTAGGGACAAAGGAATACTTGTGTTAACGTAATGGAAAACGTAGTTTTTAACATAAAATAATGGGGTAGAAGGTGCTGCTTTAGGGTAAGTCCACTGCATGGAAAGTGCCAAGTCCCCATTATAGTAATAAAATGGGAATACCCTAAACATTCAACAATCACAGGTCCTTTTGAGACAAGTAAGATTATTATAAATCATTACTTTTTTCAAAACCTCTCCCCATGTTAAACAAACCATTATAGAGAGAAAAGTTGAGACTCAGACCAACTTCACAAGCTAGTGAGGCTAAATCTAGAGACTTCTGCCTCCCTTTACTAGGTGGGACTAGCTCCTAAAATCCTTCATTAGAATGGAAACTAAAAAAAGAGGCTTTAAGTATCATGTCCAAAATGAACAGAGAATGGAACAAGTCAAAAATCCCCAAAGCTGGTTAAATAAGACTAGTATTTCAGGATTTAGCAGCAGGAAAAAAAAATCCAATTTAATTCTAAGCAAACATTAAAAAAAACCCCTCAGAATGGAATGTTCAAAAGAAGTAGCCGGAATGCAGGGTTACTTTGCTCTCATCTCATCAAAACAATTACTTCAAGAGCAAGTGCTGTGCACAGCGCTGGTTACCAGCAGCGAGGAAGTCACAGGTACGTAAAACGCTGAGTACTTCAGGGATTCCTTATTCTGACCCTGATGGATAGTTGAAGATTAAAGAACTGTACAGCTACCTACAGATAACAAGTAAAGACAGCACCCTTTCATTTTTATCTGGAGACCACCTAATTAGGTGGTCAGAGGAACCAACATGTTAAAAAAAAAGAAGAAACGCAAACCCTCTTGACACAGGTTAGAGTCATTAGAAAATCCACAGACCACAGAGGATTGAGGCAGTAAAGAGAATGCATTATATGGATTACTTCTGATTTAAAAAAACTTAAATAGCAAAGCCTCTAGCAATTAAGAAAGCAAAATCAACAAATAGGTCTTGTTGGCTAAACACAGTTCATTAATTTTGGGAGAATAACCAAGGTTTAAATTAAATAGTGAATGGTAGCAATTATATTATTATATATAATATTATGTGTTCTTATTAGTTTATTAAATTCTTATTCATTATTACTTTATTACATATCATTTTTATGTTCATGTTATATTTCTTTAATCCTTATCTCCAAATCTATTTCTAATAGGTTAATGCCCAATATATCAGAGTCTTCAAAGAATTTTTATAAACAGTACCGAATGACCAAACTAAATTAAGCCTCCTAATCCACTCCTATCTTTTTAAGATTCCACACAGGAAAAACCTTACCAATGTGCTGTGTGCTAGGCCCCTCCCATGTGCCATTTCAAGTCATGGCTGACAAATTAGTGCTGAAAATATCACTAAATGCTTCCTAACTGACTATCACCATCTGGAGACAAAATGGTTTTTTTTGTGTTATCATCCCTTTAACAAATGTGTCTTTCTTTCCAACTTGGTCCTGTATTAGTAGTATCAAAAGACACAACACATTCCTTAATATATACGAATGAAATATTTGCTTCTTTAGCACAGGCAGAGTCACAAGAAACTGCCTGTATTTAATCTATAAAAAAGGAGTGAGACATACAGGGCTCTAGTTATGGAATGAGTAAGCCACAGGGAAAGTAGGCACAGCACAGGGAATATAGTCAATGGCACTTTGACAGCATTGGATAGTGACACATGGTACCTACACTTTTGGAAAATATAGCATAACATATAAACTCATTGAACTACACTGTATTTCTATACTCGAGACTAATGTTACACTGTGTGTCAACTAAACTTTTTTTTTAAAAAGGCAGTTTCATAGAGATCAATCTGCTATATAAGGGAATGACAACATTTCTGCCCAAGTTATCTTTCCAGGGAGTGAAATCTCCCTTGACCATTCTATTTGAAACTGCACACCCCCAACTCCACTCCAGCACTTCCTGTCCATCCTTGCTCTGTCACTTCCTAATTCTTATCTCCCATCCCTGCTTTATCACTTGCTAACTTATCACAATGTACTTACTTCATTTACTGTCTCTCCCTCTTCCTCCCTGTCCACTAAACCTTAAACTCAATGAGGAACTTGCATCTCTTCTGTTCAGTGATTATTCCCAGCACCCAAAACAGTGTCTGAACCCCGGCAGATGGTCAGTATGTATTTGTTGAATGACTAAAAAATAATATCTAGAGGGGCGCCTGGGTGGCTCAGTCGGTTAAGCCTCCGACTTCGGCTCAGGTCAGATCTCACATTCGTGGGTTCGAGCCCCACGTCAGACTCTGTGCTGACAGCTAGCTCAGAGCCTGGAGCCTGCTTCTAGCTCTGTGTCTCCTTCTCTCTCTGACCCTCCCCCTCTATGCTCTGTCTCTCTCTGTATCAAAAATAAATAAAACATTAAAAAAATTAATAATATCTAGAGCATCAAGTATCAACTAGAATATCCTATCAATACAAAGAGAGTCATGAGGTAAAGTTTTGCACTCATGGTTACGATGTGACATGAAACACGATGCACAAGTATCATGAATGTACCTTTTGCTCTTGTATCTGGGCCTTCACCACCTTGAACTCAGCTGATGGGGGCTTCTGGTTGGCCACAAGCTCCTCGGTGTCCGCCATCCAGCTGAGCAGGGACTCGAGGGCGTCCTGGAAGCGCCCACAGTGCAGCAGTGCCTCCTGCAGCTGGGCTGCCCGCTGAGCTACCTGCGGAGGTTCTGGTGTGACTGCTCATTTACTGGTTTCCTAGAAAGTGCATATGCCCACCAGCCACCACTTTTCATGCTCATCTTCCCATCTGGTCACAAATTTTCTTTTCCGGGGCATCTGGGTGGCTTGGTCGGTTAAGCCTCCGACTTTTGGTCTCGACTCAGGTCATGACCTCATGGTTCAGGGGTTTGAGCCTCACAGGGGGCTCTGCACTGACAAGGCAGGGCCTGCTTGAGGTTCTCTCTCCCTCTCCCTCTGTCTCTGTTTCTCTCTCTCTCGAAAGAATACATAAACATTAAAAAATATCTTTTCTTTTACTTTTCACTTAAAATATGCCCAAAGCATTGACAGTGGACAGGACTGTGGTGAAAAGGAGTCAAAGTTTAGCAAGTGAGCCAGGAAGAAGAGGTTACCATCCCAAACAGCAATGTAAAAGATGAAATCTTTGAGATTTTGGAAATGCCCAATACATTTATGATTAGCAATGGATAATTCAAATATTTGAAGATTCCTAAAAGAAACAATGCTTTAGCCATTTTTATCATTATCCTTTGGCTTCATATTTTATTTTCTACTGATGAATATTTTAAAAGAGTACATTAAAAAAAGCTTATAGTAGAGTGAAACAGATTTATATTTTGCTAGGAAAAATGCCTGAAAAGTATCCAATTCAATTCTGCCAGCTCCAAGTCCTACAGGCCTCTTGGACAAACCAGGGCCTTTGTATTCTAGTAAATGGAGTCTCTGTGTCCTACACAGAGATATCCTATTGCCCTTCTCACAGATCTTTTCCTTCAGGACTGAAAAAGTAGTTGGCAAGATGTTTTAAGCACTATGGAATATATTTGCACCTGACACTACATTCCAATTGGGTTTGAGTGCACTACAGCATGAATCAGGCTTTAAAGAATGATAATGTAGTTCTCAGATCTGGCCACAATTGCTTACGATCTCTACACAGAGAAAACTACAAGAACAAAAACCACCACCCCCAGATAAGCACGGCCATCCCCTAACAATGTCTTGATAATTTACGTCATGCAAAGAGCTGCCATTGTGTTTCAGCATGATCTCCTTAAGATACCAGAGCATCATTTAACAGTGTTTTCCCTCATGGGCATTTAGAAAAAAGTAGGATCTACATCTCATAAATGAAACGCCACTTAGAGTTAATAGTCTACAGTGAGCGTGGCAGGACTGACAGAGAGACACAGTGGCTTTCACTTGCACAGTGTGACCTATCACACAGTGTAAAATTAGTTGCTGACATTTGAAAATTAGGTTTCACAGAAAAAGTGAGATGTCCAGGTTCCTTTGAAAGTAAGCAGACTATTTGGCAACAGTGAACCTAGATCCCTACGTGGAATGATTTGCCGGAGCTAAGTACCGGCTGTACCTTTGAAGGTGTGTGTGCTCGCTCAACACAAGGTCATGGATCATGGGCCACCTGCCATCATGCTGGCACTACTGTGCCTCTATCAAAGTCAAGATAATGGCAGGGAGAGGTCCTATTTCACCCAGCAAACTTCTTTCATTCATGCTGCCCACCGAACCCCCGTGGGCCCCTGAGTTTGGGCTGCTGAGCTTACAGCAGTAGCAAAAGGCAAGCATGTTTAGGGAAGTTTAGCTACTATAAATATGATTAGTCACAACAAATGCTAGAGAATACTAATGAACAGAAATGACAATGAAGGGAATGAAAAAATTACCTTCTTATTGAGAGTTTTCCATCGTGCATTGACATCCTCCAGGTCATGCTCCAAACCCTGGGTGCTGGTGCTTTTAGCAGCACTCTGAATAAGGCCCTGACCTAACCAGTTTACATCTTGCTGTTTAACCTGCAAAGGTTCAATCTCTTCTTTTTGGAATACCTGCAGTTGGAAGAGCAATAATTTATTTAAATTATCTTATCTAATGGCCTCCAAGTATAAACATTTGTTCAATTATCAGGTATCGGTTATTAGAGTTAAAAAAATTTTTGTTGTCTATTCATATGTGACAACTGCCTTATGAATAACAGTAAGAAACTAAACTTAATTTAAATTTATAATATTATCAAAACCACTCAGGAATTTTAAAGAATGATATTCTAAGTACCTCTAGTCAGATTACCTATAAAACTAAGAAAAGAGTTTGTCTTCTCTCCACCACTTCATTAACATAAACTAGATATTTTCTATCAGTCCAGTATCACTCTAGTAAAAAAGGGATGGAAAATACAAATGAGCAAAAGGGTAAGATGGGCCCAAGATCAGCCTTCCTGGGCATGGACCCTTACTAGCTCCTCTAAGGATACTTGCTACCAGCTGACAGCTGAAGTCTGAGACTCAAACTGGAGAAGATAACTGACAAGACGATGAAGTGAGCCAAGAGGCCAAACTATAGCTTGCAGAGGGGCCCAAACACAGGGGTAGGAAAAAAAGATTTAGGCAGGCACAGCAGTAGAATGAATGGATCCTTACCCATCCGGCCCCCTCAATGCCTATCCAGATGCTGAAGGACTTGCAAGAGCACAGAGATCTCACCCCACAGATGTGCTCACACATGTGGCCACTCCGTGACTCTGATCACTGCCTGCACTGCCGGCCATTCTCCCGCGCTCTCCCTCTGACTCTCAGTCTCATCCAACTTACAGTCTTTGAGTGCCCATAACTGGCAAAAAATCCCATGCATCAGAGTAAAATGCAAGTTCCATGAAAGCAGAAATTTCTGTTTTCCTTACAGTCATCCTGTGTCCTGGACCTACCACAGTACTTGGCATGTAGTATATACCCAATAACTATTTACCAAATGAGTATCAGTACAGAAAAATTATATTTACATCTCAGGGTGGATGACATTAGCCCCACAAAAGATAATATGGCTAATGTATCAACTTTTTCATAGACATACAAATGTTTAAAATATAGGGCTTAAAGGATTCCATAAAGAAAAAGATTAATTTAACCAAGGAAAGGACGTTTCAGCTAGATACTAAGACAAGACCGAGTTTGGGGTTTGAGTCATTATACTACAGGACACCATATCATACACCAACAGTCCAAGTAAACAAACAGTTAACAGAATACATGGAAAGATTAAAAAGGCAAATAAAATAATACCTAAGAAAAAATTACAGACGTAGTATGGAAAATAATTATACACAGTATGGAAAATAATGCAGAGGCTACAAGTAAAACTCTCTAGACTCTAGCCTAAGGCACGGTGCACAGGACAGTCCTATGCTAGTGCATGTATGAGTACACTTAGGAAGAGCAAACAAATAAATGACCATTTCCCCTACAAGTCTCCTCTCCGCTAAAAGCCCGAGTTTCTTCTTGTATAGAAAATCCTTATAGGCAATTTCTATACTGGCTAATTGTTTCTATACAGCAGTGCTGAATATAGAAGTCAATGACACATAACCAAAGAAATAAGAACTCCTCAAATCACTGAGAAGAAAAAAAAATCTTCATAATTTTTGTGGTCAGGTGGTAAAAACAGAATTTGGTACTGAGATTCTACTTCTTTTCTATACCACTGTCTAAGTTAACTGCTTCTAGGAATGAAGGGCTCTGGATGTGTTTTATTACTTACAAAAAAGAGGGAGGGGCAGTAAGAAAATGGCTACATTCTTAATTCCAGGAACTTGTCTGGTATATAAGGATTCAGGGAAAAGTTCTACATTTCCTCTCAGATAATGCTCAGGACCAAAAAACCTAAGATAACGTCCTACTAAATTGCCTTAACCCCTAATCTTGGTTTTAAAGAAATTAATTTTAGGGCTGCATATCAGAATAGGTCTGGGTGAGTCTGTCATAATTTTCTAATGTGCTACAAAAAATACACTGAGGGCTAAAGAAGAGAACTACTAAAGAATCTATACTTTCCTAAGAGCTTAATTACTTCCTACAGATAGACTGCCAAATCCTTTACATAAAAAAAAGTACCTTTAAGCTTTTAAACTAGTATGTCATCTCACGCAAGCTCTAGGAAAGGGCAGCGCTGACTAGAACAATGATCTTACAGGCTGGGAAGAGGAACGCTTCTGACACTGTCCAAATTCCTTATCGCTCAGTGGTAACAAATACCTATGAAGAGAGACTTTCCCCCTAATCTAACCCATAAGTACACAAACACAAAGCTTAAAATAAAATAAAATGATCTCTGAGGCAAAGTTTACCAGAAGAGCTTCGTAAAAACACCAAAATAGCTGAACTTCAATCTGAGTGGGAAGAAAAAAATTACAGGCTTGACAAACAGCCTCTACTTATTACAAGGCTGCACCCTTTACTTTCTTACCTCATTCACCACTCACGAAAAGTTAGGAGCTATAATGACTGCAAAATACAGCACAGCTTCTCTACTTCCATGTGCAGAGCTACTGAGAGAAGATTTTCAGCACGTTTTAAATGTCCTTAATTTGAGTGGACTACTTTGCAGGCCACAACAATAGAATACTGTATGTTTGTACCTTTATGACTAGGCCTGCTCAACATCAATAAATCCAGCAGAACTACCCTTAAATGGCAGGGTCTTAAACCACATTTGTGTAAAAGCCTCATGTTCACGTAAATTCACAGTGGACGTGCGCTAAATGCAGGGGAGCAGCCCAGCACCTGCACAAGCAACAGGAGGGGCCTAAACAGCTGGGAATAATCATTCTCAAAAATCGTCCCTAATTAAGTTGTTACAATGATCAACTTATCAATACCTGGCATTTTGTAGGGTATTACGCAAGCTCCCAAAATAAAAGACTGGATTCGATCATTATTAGAAACACTAGTGACCACTTTAAAAACAAGCCACAAACTACTGACATTGAAGTCTCACATTCCCCATTGATTACCTGAGCTGACTGAAAGCCATTACAGACTGTGTCCAATATTCCTGCCTGGGCCCTTGTCTTTCTGGGAGCTCCTTGCCTTCTTGCTAGTATGAATTTCGGGGAACACTTCATATGGACCACCTCCATCTCCTGGACAGAAAGGGGAGCCTCCATTTCCTCTTTAGATGTGATGCTGGATCCTTCCAAATCATCTGGTGTCAACTCAGTCACATTTTTTACTAAACTGGTGCTACCAGAGTCTGCATCATTTCCCTCCACATCTGTTGGAGAGAGATGTAAATCTTCAGAAGAATCTTCCAGAAATTCCCTACTTTGTGCTCTGACTTGGGATTCTCCTGATCCGTAGGTTTTTCTTTCTTCTTCATTGTTGGAAATACACTGGCTTTCTCCATCTCCTGACATAATTAATGGATCACATTTTACAGTGTTCTCCTTCAGATCATTCTGTAGACAGCTATTTTCACCATGGATTTCTCTTTGACAATTTGTACCGTTTGTTTCCTCTAGTGGAGGAACATCATGCAAAATCATTTTGAAATTTTCATCAGGGTGGGCACTTCTACATGAAAGCAGGGGGATTTTCTGCTCACTAATGGAATAAATAGAAAAAAATGGCCTGCATTGCTCTGCCATATGAATATCTTCAGTAGAAGATAAGCTTCTAATTCGTGACGGGTCTCCAGTTAAAATGCCCTGTTTGTCTTCCCTCTCTGCTGGAGGGCTGCATAACCCAGAGTCATCCTCCTCCGATGTTAGAGAATTAGTACCCCATCTGCACTTGCTGGCCTTGGGAACAGCATCTGATGTATCAGTAGGTTCAACAAAAGAACTTTCACTTTTGTTTGCATAATCCATAAAATTGGCTGGGACAAACATTCGCCATGACCGTCTATGTTCTTTCTTTTCTGCATGGGATTTGGCTTTGGGTAATCCGGTGGTACGAATGATATCACTATTTAGTTTGAGCGCATCAAAGATCATCTTTTCATCTAGCTTGTTAGCTTCACGACCTCTCAGCTCAAACACACTGGAAGAAGCAAGGGCACCGTTAGAGCATAGAGAACTAACATCCAGTGTTCTGTGACTGTAGGGTAAAGTCCGATCTGTAAAATGCCTGGAAGAGAGGCTACCCTTTGAACCAGAGTCTATCTGTTCATTCAGTCTAACAGTATCATAGATGGACCGCTGTGGGACGTAACAGTCTTCGATATTTAAGTCCTCCTCTTCTTCACCTTTCCCTACACATGGGGGATTCTGACGTAAACAGTCTGGTCTGCTGAGTGGCTTCCCCATTTTGTAGACAGTTAAAACAAATATTGCAGCTCTTGATACAGAAAATAAGAAATAAAGTAAAGCATCTTTCAAAAAAGTATACTTCTGGACAGAACTATGAAGTATCGTCAGCATAGAGACACACGCTCAATATAGGTCGTGATATACGAGGTGTTTAAGGTCATTATCAGTGCATCAGTCTTAAATGCAACTATCCTTTTACCTGGTTGTTTTTAATTGATTCTAAAAAAATAAAGTGCTTTGAGAACACAGAACAGAAATCTCCTTCCTCTGCCTTTCCCTGTCCTCCCAAGTTCCCTTTCACACACTCCAAAACACAGAAAAACACACACACACACACACACACACACACACACACACTTAACAGTGGCTCAAACACTCAAAACATTCCACTGTTAGGCCATTTCCCTTTTCAGTCTAATTTTGCATCTGAGATTTCCAGGTTAAAATTTCCGAATGAGCAAGCATTTTAACAGGCTGAATGTTAATATCGGCAGAACTCTGGTTAACTGTAATCCACTTAAAGAAGGCTTGCAAAACTTCATCTCCTTTATAAATAAACCATGCCTCAGAAACTTAAAAGACAAACACAGGGGCCATGTATTGTTCAGGTCAAGGCACAAAAACAAATCCTCAGAGAAAAATAAGTTGTCGAATGCTGTTAAGAAAGTTAAATTTTTTTTTTACTTTTTTTTGGGTGCAGCTATAAATAATCTTGATTCAAAAGGCAGTTTTTCTTCCCATATTAAGCTTCTTCGAGGCTACTCAAAGGAAAAAAAAATAGACTTTTGGACAGCCAAGCCAGGACAATCCAGCAACCGTTTAAAGTAAAAAGAAAGCATGGTGTGCTATAAACTCCCCTTTAAAATAATAATAATAATAATCCATTTCCAAAGAGTCTTATCTGATTTTCCTTAAGGCTTACTCCACCTGAGGAAACTGCAGCAAAGAAGAGCTCCGGGTTCCCTCTAAGGCACAGGCAGTAATTCACATTCAGCTGAAAACCGAGACTACTCTAACCTTTGAAACTGACCAATTGTGGCCGCGCTTTGGCTTTCATTTTAGCTACAGATGGAGAGAGGCAGCGGCAGAGGTGGCCGGTGGAGCAGGCAGAAAAGGAACTCCAGCAGGGACGTCCTGCGCGGTCCCCAGCTCCTCAGGGCAGTGCAGTCCACGGCAGGCATCCTCCCGAGCCAGGGCGCTTCCAGCAACGCCCTCTCTCTTCAAGCAACAGCTGCTACGTCCCTTCGCCAAGCAGCGCTCCGGGCATGCAGCTCTCTCTCTTCGCTGCTACGCCCTCCCGCGACTTAACTTCGCCGTCATCCTTTCTTTGACTCCTAGCCTCCTCTCGGGAGCCGGCGGGCAGTTTCAGTGGGAGGTACCTAGAGGCCCCGCGGCTGCAATGCAATAGCTCGGTGGTGACATCAGGGCGCATCAGACCCAGTCACAGGGCTGGGGAGAGGGGCGGCTCGGGTTCAGAGATCGCCGAAATCCCACCAACTACAGAGTTTAACACGGGGAGAGATCCGAAGGGCTCGCAGAGGCAGAACCAGACTCTACGGGCTCCCGGAAGGTAGAGCCGGTCCCCGCCGGTCCCCGCGCTCATTTGAATATTAAATAGGTGGGAGGAGAAAGGGCTACACAGGTCCCCACCTTTCAGTTGAAACCACACCCTTATACGCTGCAGTTGCAGACTCTGTTTAAGTAGCATTTGCGATGCAAAGTGCGGATCACTTTGGGTTCAATGTTGAATCACTATTCCTTTTTAAAACCCAAGTTCAAGTCTAACTGTTCTCTGGAGTAAATTATTCCTGTGGGTTCAGCCCTGAGCACCACTGACATTGAGTATCAGGAGATACTAAGAACCCTACACAGTCCCCTGGAGCTTAATACAAGGCTCAGGCAAAGATCAAGGGCAGTCAGTGACTGGATATTTAATAAACAAAATCACTCCCACAGATTGTTATCTACCGAGCGCTCTTTGAAAACACTGAAAATAAATTCAGCAAAACAAACCTTAACCTCTTGTGAGAAACATTAAGTTTTACTTAAATAAAATAAAATCTATTTATTTTTTAAGCAACATACCAGAGTAGCAGATAGAGTTACAAATAAAGGTAGGTAGATTGTTTTTTCATAATCTCACAAAATAATAATAATTTGAACATAAATGATGTGGTTGGGAACTTTTGTACTTTTAATAACAAAATTATTATTCCAAATATGAAATATTATTCCAAAATTATTTTATAAACTTAGGTTTTAAATCTTTTTTAAAAATCTATCCATAACGAACTCTATATGTAATAACACTTATTCAACAATTACGTGATGCAATTCAGTATGTGGCCATTAAGTTGGGATAAGAAAAAATATATACATATTAGCCATCTATAAAGGTAAGTGTATAGAAACACCTATCAATATCACAATATCAATGCCCATTTTTCATAGTCAAGAAGTGAAATATTTTAACAAGCATTTGATCCTATGGTACTTAAGCACAGAGCTTATTCTGAGATACTAGTAAGATTTTTTAAAAAGTGCACACAGTTTACTTGTTTGAACAGGAGATTGGGCACTGGGCTAAGAATTAGGAGAAACCATAGGTTTTACTCCCAACTGTCACTGTACTGATATGTAAGACTGGAAAGCTGCGTATCCATGGCAATATTAATATTAAGATTTCCATGAAATGTGGATGAATGAGTGCCTTTCCCTAAACATTCTGAGAAGCTCACAGAACTTTTCCCAAGAATGGCCCTAATTCACCTTAAACTCTAATTCTAAATTAAGAGCACAACATGTAACCCTCACAGTTGAGGTGGATAGTGTATTTTTGTTACATTTTTAAACTATACATATAATTCATTATAAATGCAAGCATTCATCAAAAAGTCCTCCCTATCTACCAAACACCACAGTAAACACTGACAAAACGCTGGTGCACAGAGATGCAGTACCCCTATCCTTATACAACTTACGGTACAGTGGAGAATATGGATGGGGTGGTGGGCACATTATATAGTTTGGAAGTAAGGACTGCTATGGAAAAATGCCCGTTGGTGATTATGTTTAAGTACATGCCATTTATTTAATAACACAATTCCTAATTTATTAAACTAATTTCAACTAATCCTACAAATGATGAGCCTAATAATTCTGATTGAAGTTAAAAATTGGACTATTAATGTTATATTGATATTTATGACAATTATATACATACATAATGTATGTTTATGGAGATATAGGTATAGATATACCTTTGTTACTTAAAATCACATTCCAAAGATGTATCTGGATAACTAAAGAACTCTTATAGTTAGGGCAGAACTAGACTGGTTTATCTCTTCGTCCCAAATCTGATTTACACAGCTACTGTAAGTGTTAAAGTCTCTAATATTAATAAAATTAAGATATATTTAACTGTTAAATATTAATCATATCAAGATCTCTCAAATTTTCATGAGAGAAATACACAATGAATAAAATAAGCAAAGTTTTTCTGAAAAATAGTCAACACTGTTATTTCATACATACAGGAGTCATAATGTCAAATGCCCCCCAAATGTGACTTTACTTACTTTATGTTGCCTACTAGATCTGATCTAGCTGAAGTATCTTCTAGGGACAGATGATTTTGGAAAAGCACACAAATCCAACTGCAAAATAAGCAAACTAGTACCACTTTCTCGGTTTTTTCTAAAGTTAAATTGAGTCTTTCAAAAATATAGTTACTGAAAAATCTTCCCATTAAGTGTAACAATCCAATTCATAGAAAAGCTAAAGGCTAATTTTATCAATCGAAACATGGAGTTTTTAGAGCTGAAGGACTGGTGATATTAAGAAATTTAATGTGCAGTAAGTAGGAAATGTGTGAGTAAATGCAATATTATCCATGAAAACTGACAAAAGTATTTTCCTGGCCCAATAGCTAGCTACTGAAACCTGAATCAGAAGGCAAACAAAAAAAAACATGTGGTTTGTTTGGTTTTTTTGTTTTTTGCCATCATACAAAAATAAGCCTTAGAAACAACAAATTCTGTTCTTTCTCAAACTGATGCACCATTAGATAATAAAAATTGAAAGAACCCATGTTTTTAGTTTTCAAACTAATAAACTTCACATAAATGACAAAAGGATTTTTGAGGATATTTATCAGATGGATATGCAATAGCTCTTTATTTCAGTGGAAATAGTTTATATTTAAAATAAAGTAGGATATGCAGACCCCACCACAAAGGAAACAACTTCATAAACACTTAACAGATTTACGGTCTGGTCTTGACTGGAATTTATCTTGAAGTGAATCTTAGCTAATAGCTTTAATAGGCACTTGCTATTTTTTGTGTGAGTTATGGAAATACTGTTTTTCCTCAATCTTCAATATGGTTTTCAAATGACAATGGATAAAAAAATTCTACCTAACATAAAATGATTCCATATGTAACATTATTAATTTAAATATATGCATATGTGCATTATAACTTCTAAAAGGTAAAGTTTTTTTTTTTTTTAAGTTATCCAGCAAGCAAAAGCCAATGCACCTGTTTGGGATGATCCCATTCAACTTCCTTAAAAAAAAAAAAAAAAACAGACAAAACCTGAAAACACTTTTCATGCTAAAACACTACCAAAGAAATAAAGTAGTCTTGAAATTAAGGCCATTAAAGGATAGTGAGGAGCGGGATATGTGAGCACGGAGATTTTCTCGGGGGATCCTGGATCCTGGACAGCTCCAAAAGCTCTTCCCTCCACTCAGCAATCACAGCATTTACCTCTGAGACATTGTTTTATGAATGGTTGTAGACCTAGACAACCACTTATAAAACATTTACAGGTCCAGTTTTTAACAAGAAACCAATGTATAATTTTCTAGCCCACAAAGCAAATTCTCTCTTTAACACACACACACACAGACACACAGACACACTGGTACCTTTAAGCAATTTACCACATTAATAAATTACGTAGGTCACCTTTTATCTAAGGGACACATGATAATGACAGTAGATGCTACAGTTTGGTGCTCTTTTTAAAAATTTTTTAATGTTTATTTATTTTTGAGAGAGACTGAGACACAGCATGAGCTGGGGAGGGGCAGAGAGAGGAGACATAGAATCCAAAGCAGGTTCCAGGCTCTGAGCTGTCAGCACAGAGCCTGATGCGGGGTTCAACTCCACGAACTGTGAGATCATGACCTGAGCCGAAGTCGGATGCTTAACTGGCTGAGCCACCCAGGCGCCCCCAGTTTGGTGCTCTTGGGAGATCACTTTAAAATGGTGATACAGGTTTATCCTGTTAACATCAAAACAACCAAAAAGGGAAAAAAGAACCCCCCACCCAGCCGTATGAAATCTCTGGCTAAAACTGCCCTCAGAACAGCCTGACCTAATTCCTCCATCATAAAGAAAGCAATAGAAGAGAGGACCACGCAGCACGAAGAGTGACAGCGTGCATTAGGGAGAAGCAGGGAGAGAACCCACACAGCCACGTTCCCTTTAGTCATCCTTTCAGAGCAGTATATCCTTGTGTCTGCTGTACGAAGGAGGGCACCCCTGGGTTCTGCTAGTAAGACTATGAGGTATTACCGATACCACACAGCACACCAGCTCCAGCTCTTTGTGGCGTGATTATGGTGGTCTCTGCCTGGGTAGGACTGCTCTCTTACCCAGTATGCACGATATTCTTTCTTTCCCAAATCCTAAATGCTATGTTGATGTAGCTGATTAAATGATGTGACCTTCTCATAAGGTCCATGCATCGTTATGGTTTCTATAGTGAGAATATTTTCATTTTTAAAAACACGACAGGAAAGCATCATGCAAGCGCTTTGCTAATAATATACTCTCATTAACAGAAGTCCAGTCAAGTAAGAATTTTTTTTTCCCTGAGAAAAACTTCTTATGCAACAGCTTTATTTACTATCCTCCTGTTCTCAACAAAGATGGGGGACAATTCGCCATGGACCTCTACATAACCACATGGGCACCCCCTCTAAAATCAATAAAGCTTATCTTTGGATAATTTTATCTTTAAAAATATGGTGACATCACCAAGGTTGTTTTAGGATGATTTCATAAATACCTTAAATATTTGGAAAGTGATTTGTTTCAGTAATACTATTTACAAATAAGGCACAAACTGCCTGGTTTCTCTAGTCTCATGGTAACTGCCATTTTAGCTCAGCCATTATTCAAATGAAGACACCTGAGTTAGACAATGATTCACCTGGACCAGAGAAGACTTACCACAGCATATTAGGCAGGTATTCTATGGTTTCAGGTTGGCTTAAAAATTCTCTGCTCCCAGGATGCCTGGGTGGCTCAGGTTAAGTGTCTGACTCTTGGTTTTGGCTCAGGTCATTATCCCATGGTTGGTGAGTTTGAACCCTGGATTGAGTTCTTTATTGAAAGTGTGAGGCCTGCTTGGGATTCTCTCTCTCTGTCTCTGTCTCTCTCTGCCCCTCCCCCTTTCTCTCTCTCACAATAAATAAATTTTAAAAATATGGGGGGATGCCTCGGTGGCTCAGTCAATTAAGCACTGGGCTCAGGTCATGATCTCATAGTTTGTGCGCTTGAGCCCCACATTGGGCTTGCTGTTGTCAGCTCAGGGTCTGCTTCAGATCCTCTGTCCCCCTCTCTCTAACCCTCCCCACTAGCGCATGTGCACAGTCTCTCTCTCTTTCACTCAATACACGTTTAAAAAAATTCTTTGCTCTATGTAATACTATTTCAATTTTAAGACTAAAAAGAAATTGGTTTAGAGAGATTTGTACTGCTGATATGTTCATTTGTAGGGACAAACTGAATTACAATTTGGGGCAGCAACAGAGTGGCCAGAAATAAACAGTAAGCAGGTTCTGAGGTAAGACTTTTTACCATGGCCTAGACAGAGGTGGGAAGGGTGTATATGCTCACTGAAACATCAACTTTCTTTGATCTTCACTGAAATTAAATCAGTTTAATACAGTGATAGTGATGACTTCTTGACGATCAGAAGATCTGAGTAGCTGATGATGACATCATACATGTTCCGTGTATGCGAGTAGGTTACATATGTCTTTGATAAATAAAAATGTGGAAATATTCATATTACTTAATAATGTCATTTAGATTGAAGATAATCTTAAACTAGCAATGTTTACCAGGAGGCAGGGATGGGGGAACACCAAAGGGAATTTTTCCCTTTCTGCCTAGGAATTGATGACAGTGTGCATAGAATTTAATGTAATATAGAGAAGTATAAGTAGAAAAATGATATATTAGTTATCAACAGCAATAGAAAACACCCCACACTGAATACATTTTAGTCCAGTGACCAATATTTAGAAGTCAGAAAACATATGGTAAACAAAACTCACACAATCAAAATAGTTTAAAGGCTTTAAGCTAACACAAAAGGTAATATTTTCAAAGACGTGGAATAGCTTTTACTAACAGTCAATTAGGACATTTGGTTGAGAATAGCATTTGTTTTAAATGATTATGTTTGGGTTGATATCTTAAACATGAATTAATTTTGAACGTTCAAGGATATTAACGTATTTCTGAGGATAAATTTTAGGGAAAAAAAAGGAATCATAGAAGTCTGCCTTATCTAGTTTAAATAATCCATTACTCTCCCAATAAATATAAGACAGCTCCTACTAAGGAACAGGGTGATAGCTACTAAGTTTCAGTCATATTCTAAACTTGATATTATGGAAAATTGTTAAAAGATTTTATCTGTGATTAGGTTCAACTAAAGCTACCAGATAGAATAATGTCAAACTAAATTACATTTCAAAGTCTATAATAAAAATAGACCCACTACTTCAGTTGTTTTATTTTTAGAAATTATAAGAACTAATAGCTATTTTTAGCAAACTATTAGTTTTTCACTTAATACAGATGATTCTACTTATTTTTTTAAATTTTCCTAAAATAGTATGTCAAAACTAATATTCATCCAAAGCCTCACTGTCCAACAAACACTAAATTAGGATCTGAATTGTACACAGATTAATCTGCCACCTTCATCAAGAAAGACACCACATGGAAGACAATGAACCATTTGGTTCTGTTTCCGCAGCAGCGGTGCTGGTCACCATCATCACCCCAGCTTTCTGGCATCCATGCGTCAGGCCCTAAAGCAAGTTCATACACATTTATTTCATGTTTCTCACCACTGCCAGCTTCATAGAACACTTTCATTAAGTGAGGATTCCTGGTGGTTTTGGTTTGAAATTAACAATGGTTACATAGCTCACCTAAATTAGGCTACAGCAGAGATGACTTAAAATTTCCCAGAGAAAGTATCAGATGTGCATCATGGTGAGTCAAAGTGACACAAAACTCTGCATTATTTCCACCAAAACATCTAAGCTGTGACACTCACTACCTGTGTGACCTTGGGCAAGTCACCTAACCCCCAGCTCTCAGCTTCCTTATACAAGGTGGGGACCATAATAACAGCATCCATGTTTCAGGACTGTTAACAGAACTAAAGACAGAATTTAGACTAACATTTAACCCATAGTAAGCCCTTCATAAAGGTTAATTGTTGTAACTGCTTTAAAAAAAAACATATACACATGTACAAATAAACAGAATTAGTGACTGTGTATGTGACCATCTTTATTTACCACAACATTCTTGTTATTTCCCCCCCTGTTCCTGGAATATACTAAATGCAGATGATTTCTCCATTTGGAAACTTCTTTTTGAGTCCCTGGGTCTCAAGACACTGAAGTTATGTCAAGATGTTCTTTATTATTAAATTTCATTAAAAACAATCAACTCCTTCCAAAGTAATCAGAAAAGAGACAACACAGCGTGCTAAGTGGTTTATTTTAGAAGAAATGACCACTTTATTTCTCTTCATAATCAAACAGAACAATCTCTAACATTAATGATAATGACACTTTAGTTTTCAGTTTGCAAAGCACTTTCCATGCAGCAGTGAGAGTGCTCCTCCTACCTTGCTTTTTCTTACTTTTAAAAGAATTCTCTGAACAGAGAGCCCCACTTTTCACTGCATTCATGCTCAGGAACACAAAGAAGGAGGTATCAACTAGCACCAATATTATTACCTTTGCCCATTTTCTTATGCGTAGTTGAAGTTGTGAAAAAAAAAAATGAAGGCCTATCTTTTTTTCTACACAAATGCACAGAAAAATCCAGAGAAATGATAGGTTTCACAGAGGCTCTGAACATGCTTCAATTTCATTAGGAAGAGGACTACTTGATTACTGTCGTTTAAGCATTCAGATTTTGACAGGTTCAATAGGAAACTCTAGGGACTCATTCATCAAGCTCTCCCCCAGGTCTCTGACGCAGGAATGGCCACAGAACTTAAAAAAATTTTTTTTAAGTTTATTTATTTGAGAGAGAGATACAGCACGATCAGGGGAGGGGCAGGAAGAGAGGGAGACAGAGAATTCCAAGCAGGCTCAGCATGTCAGCTGACATGGGGTTCGATCTGACAAACCCTGAGATCACGACCTGAGCAGAAATCAAGAGTCGGATGCTTAGCCAACGGAGCTTCCCAGGCGCCCCAGGACGTTGTTTTTCCAACAGTGAATTCTCTCATTGGAAATCTCTATTTTGCAGAGCAGAAGTAGGAAAGTTTGGCTGAGTAATTAGTCAACTGTAAGGTAGCTTCTGTGAAAATTAGTTAAGGGAAGCCTCATTAAAATGGGAAGTTCAGCCAGGGGAGCTCTCACGCCCTACCGCTCAGTCCTCAACTGCAAATCCCACAGGAAGAATCAGACCTCACACATGGATCCTACTCCACCACAGGGCAGGCAGGAAGAAAAAGCGCTTACCCCTTTCACCCTGACCCCCACAACAGTCCAGCCAAGGAGAGACCATCACAGTCAGCCGGTGAGAAGCTGCCACACTTTCAAACCCCAGTTTACTACAGGAGACTTTTTGTTGAGAACAGCCTTCTCAACTTCTAGCCTTCCTCCGTACAAGAACGTCCCTCTCCTTTGTTCTCCAGACTCGCCTATGGCTTTGCCCCAGCATGCTTGTCCCCCGTTGCAATTCTCTCCCATTCTCAAATAAGTCTATCTTTTGCTGGTAAATAACTGGCAGTGTTATTTTTTAAGGTTAACACTTCCTTTACCTTCAGAAATCAAGATCTGTATACAGAACCACAGATTTTTAAGCCCTGAAGGAACCGGGCCTTAAATGCATTTTATAAACACCAAATGACCATAGTAGTAATAATAAGTTATTTTTCAAAAGTCAGTCACCTAAATAATGTTATTAAAGATAAGCAAAGGAAACACTATGCCAAATATAACGACATAGAATTTGACAGTCCATCTGATTCATATTCATTTCTCATGGGAAACAACTTATAGTTTTGCAAGTGCTATTTTTATTTGGTCTTATTTTATTCTTTATGTGCTAATGGTGAGACTTACTGTCATACCGGTCTTTATTGCAAAGTAAAACATACCTCACGAATAGAACAAGACCCACGCCAACCCCAAAGATTCATATAAGTCCCATGTAATCCCAATTCTTGGGACCTCCTGTGTGCAGGGTTGAACCTATCTTTGTCCACTGTGGAAATTCAACTGCTGCTCACACTATCATAAATGAGGTCAAATCCAGTGACACTGAACGTGGCCCACCATTTTTATCTAATGTTCCATTTATTAAGCATCACTCAGTACTATCAAGTGGCAGACATTTCTTGGCACTAAGAAGCGTGTAGCCCAATCAAAAATAATTTTTTCCTAATCCTCTGGACTGTGAGCCCAAGATCTTTGTTTTATAAAACCAGGATTACAACATGGAACTCCACTCTGCCTTTAAAATATGAACTTCTGGAAGATAAAGTTTATAGAAGAAATTAAATTAAGAAGGATAAGAAGACTATAAAAAGGGAAAGAGCAGGAAAAGACTATAATTCACCATCTAAACAAAATGCTGGCAGACAAACATGAAGAGAACAAGCTTTTCGTGTTATAGACTGGCCTCCGCAGCAGAGTTCAAAACATGGCCCTGCTCATTCCAGATGTCAGTTGTAAATGACATCACACGCAGACTCTACAATGTTAGTTTTGGGCTTGCCTAAAATGTTCAAGCACCCTTTGACCTCTTGATAGTATCTCAGGTTTTATTCCATGAGTGCCCAATCCCTAGTAAGCTTGGAAAGCCCCACAGGCCTGGAAATTACCCCCATATATGCTCCTTCAGGCTCAAAACACTACATGACAGCCATATTAGAAGGCTCTACAAAATAGACAATCTCCTTCCTATACCAATTATAAATTTATCTTAATAATAAAAAATAATAAAAATTTATTTTTCTAATAAAAATAAAAAATAATACAGATACAAAGTAAAAATTTTCCTTAAAGATGAAAATTAAAAATTTAAAAAATAAAAATGAAGAATTGCCTACCTTGAACACATTAAGCTGCTGGTTAATGGTCTCTGTTTCCATACCAACAGGGCCTTGAGACTCTTCATGTTCTTCAGCCTTCTGAAGCAGAGTAGAGAATTCCCTCAGCTTGCTGTAGAATTCTTCAAGACGCTCAATTGTCCCTTCAACTTGCTCTTCTCGGGCTTGTGCTCGGTCCAATAACTTGTTGCATTGTTTGCTTAACGCTTCCAAGTCCCTTTTGATTCCAACAAGATCAGGAGAGGTTTCTTCCATGGCCAGCATCCTCTTGCAGGTTTTATTGGCATTGTCATTGCTTGCTATGAGGGCTTCTAGTTTCTTCAGAAAGGCTTTAATATCCTCCTTTTGCTTTTGCAATGTTTCTACATCTCTCCCTACTGGGGCCATGCTATCTAGTTCATCATCGAACTCTGCAAACTGAGAAAACATTTCTCGGATGGTATTCTGAAAATGCCCAATGCCCTGAAGCTTGGTTTCTAAGAATGAACACCTTTCATCAACTTGCTGACTCAGTGCACTATGTTCTTGAGCTAAGGTTTCCGCTTGTAATAAAACATCGGAGGTTCCCTTTGAGTCTGAGGCTTCCACCACAAGGTCTTGCGCAAGCCCTTTGGCCAAATCTACCTGATGTTTCAAGGTCTGAAGTGTCTTCTGCTGAGTCTGCAACACAGTCAGGTATTTGTTACTGTAGGCCTGGGGTCCTAAGGAATCATGGACATCTAGCTGTTCCTTTGCACACAGAAGCTGCCTTTTAGCTTCTTTGGAAACTTCTTGAAATTCTTTAAACTTCTGGGCCATGTTCTCCAGAGAGAATTTCTTACTGTGAAGTTGTTCAGTGACCATGTCTACCTTCTGGATCAGCGATTTATTCTCATCTGTAACAACCTCTTTATCTACCTCACAGACACTCAGCAAACTATTGGCTGCGTTGTTCAGCAGTTCCACCACCCCAAAGTGTTGGTTCATTTCTTTCTGCAGAGACTTTAACTTGGCAACAGAATTCTCTGTTTCAGCAGGGTCCAAGCAAAATTTTATTTCCTCCAGGTTATTCTGACATTTGTCTATCCATGGCCGGAGAGTCTCTACGTGCTCTCTATACTTGAGGGCTTTGTCTAGTGAATCTTTTACCCTGTCTTCTCGTTCTTTCACCTGTTTATTAAATCCATCCCAATTAGTTTTAATAGTGTTGAGTTGTAACTGTAAGGCTGCCTTCTCAGACCCTTGTGTTTTTAACAGGAGATTTTCACCTTCTGCAATGGTTTTTTCATAAATGTTAGACTGAGCAGACAAAGTTTTACTAAAGTCTTTCTGATCTTTAATTAAGGATGTCAAGACATCGAGTTTGGCTGATATGGGGGGAGACTTGCTTTGCTCTTCCTTCTTTGTATCCAGCCAAGCCTGAAAATCTCGAGACATTTGCTGAAACTGGTGAGAGCTTGTACAGGCTGACTGAAGGTGCTGAACATGATTCTCTAAAAATGAAATCAAAGACATGTTTATTTTACATCAAACTGTAATTTTGTCTACAAAAAGTCTTGGGAAAAACCACCAAATAAATGTACAGAACTGTCTAAGAGGAAAGGCTGTTAGCACTAACTGAGGTTAGCACCACAGTGAGAAAAGAGACTGTCAAGGCTAGATCTGGGAGCCATCCCTACTCCAGTATGAGAAGGTGACAACTGTTCAAAGTTCTCAGTTATTCTGATAAATAATCCAACTCTTATAAAATCTGACTTTTCCACTTCCATGATTTGTGCCCGTCACAGAGGCACTACATAGCACCTGGGCACAGTAGGGGTTAGGGTTCCAGCTTGGCCTCTCTAAGACCTGGGAGACCCTGGACAGATGATTAAACCTCTGAGCCTCATTTCCCCAACTGTAAAGTGGCAAAATCAATAGAAGCTGTTGTGGCAATTAAACGACAGTACATGTAAAGTTCTTAGCTTAGTGCCTGTCACATAAAAGTGGCCATAACGGTAACAATCACCACTGTCCTAGCTAATATTCATTACCACGATCCTGTCAAATAAAGGGGTAAGTCTGACATGGCTGCTATGATCAATACACAAACCCAATCTATTAAAAAAGGATAAACTGAGTATTTACTCATTGCAAGGCACTTAGTGTTACTTTGCAAACAGAACAAAGATAGAAGCCAAATGCAGGCCCTTCTAATGTGCAGTAACTCACTACCGCTGCCTCTGACACATACGGGCTCGTCTGTCACAGAATTATGGCTGTAGTAGGTGAGAGAGAAGCAGAGTGCGAAATGCTGCTTGCTCTTCCACACATTTCTCTAGAAAAGCTTTCTGTGGCAGAATGAAACAAAGTTAACTGCAGAGGAGAAAATGACGCAAAGCCTTTTTAATAACTGTATTCATCTGTTTTTCTGGAGCAGTGAAAACTGTCACAAGGCAAAAACATTTACATGTTTTAAAAACCAAGGTGAAATACCTGAAATTTCAACGGGCCTTCGTTAAATGGACTTTTGCCAATTATGTGCGCAGCATTTCCCTGATGCTGCATCTGCTTGTGAACACAGAAGCACTCTCTGAGCTCATGTGAGTGGCCCCTTCTCCAGCTACACTTTCAGTGCGGGTAGGGTCCTACCTTCCCCACAACAGCTTTGGAAACAGGCAATACCTGATCTCCATTTCCAGGAAATATACATATTAAAAGAAGATAGACGAACCTGCTTTCTGTTCAATATCCTTAAATGATTTTATGATGCCTTCTAGTTGCCTACTAAGTTCTGCTTTCAAGTACTCTTCTTTAACCAGGGCTGACAAGTCCTCACAGAGGGTCTGGGCCACCTTTATATGCTTCATTTCCTGCTCCAGTTCCTGCTTCATTTTCTGGGCTGCTTCCAACTGCTGGTTTATCGCGTCAGGGTGCGTGCTCACGGCTGCACTGCTGCTGAGTTTATTATCCACGTCACTCAGTTTATCAGAAAGGCTTCTCAGCAGGCTTTGATACTGTGTGCTCTTAACAATGGCTTGGTCAATCCAGTCACATCTGTCACTCAATTGTCCTGTGAGGCTGTCCCACTTCTGGGTCACAGCTGCCAGTTGCTCTTTCACAATCCCATGGAAAGAGGGGTGTTCACCAGGTCTGCTCAGAATGCTCTGACCAGCTGCAGTTAGCTGTTCATACTGAGGTTTCCGAGTATCAAATTCTTGCAGCAGGATCTAAGGCAAAGAGGTAACGAGGGTAAATAAACATACAAGTTAGTGGATAATTATGGAAAACAGAGCTTTAATTTCTAAACAGACATAAATGGTATTTATTTATTTCGTTTTTACTTTTGTTTTTAGTTCCTGTTTTCCTAGTTTTTATTTCAAGGCAGTGTAATTATCTTAAATTAATCCAAAGACCAGGGAGTGGTGCTTCACAGAGGTAACATTTTGTCTAAAATAACAAGCTCAAAGGGGACAAGAAAGAGAGTAAATATGGCAGTTTGGGCAAAATGAACAAAAATGCATGTACAAATTTTCATATACAAAGATAAGCACTGCTGTTGGACAAGTTAATATCACATGAATACCAAATTTGTATTTTCCTACTTGTAGTTTTCTCTTTGTAGGATACTTTAAATCCTCTATAGCATTTTGCACCAAAGGAAATGCTCAGTGACAACAATGTTAGGATACATTAACTCATGGTACATTGATTTACAAGGCACTTTTAAATATAAGATTTATTGACATTTATAGTCTCTGTGATAAAAATTTTTATCCAATAAATCATGTTGCTCAGAATGTGTAGGGGCAACACTGACTCTCATTATAAAATGAATGATCCAAAAATTTACTTTTTATGTTAATTTTTTAAATGTTTATTTATTTTGAGATGGAGAGCACGCATCCTGTGTGTGAGCTGGGGGGAGGGCCGGGAGAGAGGCGGGGAAGGGCAGAGAGAGAGAGAGAGAGAGAGAGAGAGAGAGGGAAAGAGAGAATCCCAAGCAGGCTCCATGCTTACAGCACACAGCCCAACGTGGGGTTTGGTCCCACAAACTGTGACATCATGACCTGAGCCAAAATCAAGAGGCAGACACAAGTAACTAAGCCACCCAGGCATCCCCTAAATTTTAGTACAATATCTTACCTATCTTAGGGATGCTACCAAGGCTAGGGGCACTTATTTCTCCCCAGATATTTACTTACATCTTTTGTTGTCACTCTCTTCAGAGTAAGAACACACATGAACTAGAACATGTTCACTCTAAACTACCAAGACTGATTTGTGTTTTCAAAGTATAGGATTAGCTACGCTGCTCTAATACCACGACTTCTACAGGAGGAAATCTAACTGGAACCACAATGGAGCATTTTCTGTTACATCTGACTTAAATTTCATGGATTTCTTTTTTTCCTTGTGGATTTATCCACTTTGTAATTAGACCGGTCTAACCCACTTTCAAGGATCCCTCTCTGTTTTGCTTACTCTTTCTCCTCTTCTTATTCTGTCTTTCCACCCCTCAGGGCTATATTGCATGAGTTTTACAAGTTTCATTATCTCCTACCACAATCAAAATGAATAAAACCTCAAAGGAGTAATTTCTAAACAATAAAAAGCATATACTAGCTTCTCATAAAAATGTAATTACTTATACAATCACATTAATATTTCAAAGAAGGCTCTTTATAACAGGGTCTGCACAAACCACAATATGACTGAAATGATCAAGGGACTTGACCCACTCATGGGCTCAGGAGACTGATGCCTCCTGGCTTTGGTTCTCTGGGGGTTTCCCACTAACCTCAGGATGTTATCTTATGGGCATCTGAAACATTACAAATACACTCCAAGGCAGTTTAAGCACATACTGTCCAAAGCTAATGTATTTATAATGAAAACATTTGTCTTATTAAGTCACGTAACACTCACCTGCACCTGCTGCTTTTGTGTGTTTAGCATATTTGGGTCAATTGACAAGGGCCCCAGAACACTGACCATCAGTTCTTTTTCCACAAGCCACTGTTTTAACTGGGCCTCTACCGTCTGGAACTGGGTTAGATTATTAGAGGATTCTTCCAGTTTTTGTTGTCTATCAACCGTTAACTGATTGAGTTCTTGCCACTTAGAATCTAAAAGGAAAAGGTGAAAGATGAAATAAGTGTTTGGTTTTCATACATTAACATCGCTACATGTATGAAGACTGCAGGATAGGACTCAGAGTGATATATAGTGGCCATCATTCCACCTTTGTAACTCTTCTTACACAGCTGATTAAAACTTAATCTAAGGGTTAATGGTATTTAATGATACAGATTTTATGGTCCTGGTGCTGTGTATCACCGAAGTATATGAAAAATAAATTTGAATCTGACTTTAGAAGACAATATAGAATACTATGGAATATTCCTTAAAGCAAACAGGACCCAGAGAGCCCTCATTTCTTCTAGAGGTCCTATACAGTCTGTTTATTCAACTATAACTGCCCTATTAGTACAATGAACATTAATTCTTTCCTTTAACAGCAAAACTTCAGTGATCAGTTCTGGGCAAATGACTCCATCGTTTATAAATCCATACCTATTCTCTTTTATTCAGATCACCACTAGCAACCAGCTGCTTGAAGGTAACACTAGAAAATGTTACCAACTCTTTACATTTAACATAAAAAAACTTCCATTTTTTTATTCCTATAAAAACTGGCAGATTTTTCTGATTTTAGATTTCTTTGAAAGGTTGTTCTCTCTGTCATGCCACTGAGATACGACAATTCAGAATGGTCTTTCATGACTCTCCAAACTCCTATCTCCTTGATCATGAAACTTGAAACCCATCCTTTACATTCCTAGTGCCTAACCCCATTTTGGTCTTTATCATGTTGTACCTAGACTAGTGGTTCTCAAACCTCAGCTGTAGTAGAATCACCTACAGGGGTACAGGCTGCTCGGCCCCATCCCCTAAATTTCCAATCCAGAAGGTCTAAAGTGGGGTCTGAAATTCTGCATTTCTAGAAAGTTCCCAGGTGACACTGATGCTGTTGGTCCAAGGAACACACCTTTGAGAACTATAGTCCTAGACTACTCATCTTACCATAGATTCCCTTGTAATTAGTGCGTCCTGGCTGCAACCCATTTGGTTCTAAGATAATTTCCCTAAAAAAAATCACTTAAACATGTCATTTCTGTGCTCATATCCTTCAATAACTACCTCCTCACCACCTAGATGATAAAATCTGAAGACTCCTGCCTCACATTCAAGGCCTCCTACAAACTGGCCTTCATCTACTAATATTAGAGGGTTTGCACTCTGAGATGAAACCTCTAACCTCGCCATGTTTAACCTACTGTTATCATCAAAACAGGCTTCTGCTTACACAAGCCCCATACCTAACATGGCCCTATTTCCTCCCGGTATACCACCCCCACCCCTGGTCTTTCCATTGCAATTCCACTGGATCTTACCCCTCTGCTAGGAAGTCTTTCAAGCTGTTCCCCCCCTCACACAGTATGCTCCCTGAAGCCAAGAGTTATTGACCAGCATTTGAACACATTAGTCACTCAATAAACAGTTACTGATGGATTAGTTGACCTGATAGATTTTTTTCATCTAGCACAATACAATAACTGGCTGCTTTTAATAGAACCAAGTCCCTAAAACCTTACCTAACAGCATAATTCTATAGGGCATGTTCCAATCAAACACAATCTGCCAACCAAATAATACAGTTCAAATAATGAACTGAGAGGGAGAAATATCAAAATCTTATTGGGAAGGTTTTTTGAAATATGCATTTCTCATTCTCACCCCCATTCTAAAATGTCTTGATAATACTGTCTTAATTAATTCTGGTACCCCAGGTGACAGCCACTGAATTAGGGACAAATTAATTATAATGCATTCGAAGTCTATAATTGGATTAAATATAGCTTTGAACATTAAGATCCCTTAAAATAACTTTTCGAAACTAAAACATATTCACAGATTTCTAAATGTATCATAGCATATCTGACTCTAGTGGGAGGATAATATTTAGCTAAATGTTATATAATAGAACAATTGAAAGTAAAAGAATTCTTATTATAATCATAGTAAACACACAGCACTTACTACGACCCAGGTACAGCTTGTCTGAGCTGTACACACAGTAACTCATTGAATTCTCCAAACAATACTATGAAGTAGGAAAAATTAGTACCATTGTCTTACACTCATTTTCCATATCATTGTAATAGTGACATGGGCTGATAAGAGTGCTTGTGAAGAAAGTTCCATTTTCAGGAAAAACAGTTTCTATAGGGACAGGATAGAGATGGGAGGATAACTCTGTATAAAAAGTGAAAAATACCAATTTCTGTGGGGAGATACTTTTTAACCCTGACTGGGGAAGAGAGGACCACACAGTAGGGACCGAATGAATCCCAAATGGAACTTCATGAAGGAGAAGGGAGCCTATCTTATCCAGACAAAAAAACCCAAAAACAAAAACAAAGCATATATATATATATATATATATATATATCTACATATATATATATATATATATACACACACATACATATATATATGAAAGGAATATTTAAACTGATATATAATCAAATATAAAAAAATTGAAACACCAAAAATCAAGTAAAAACCAGTAATGAAAAAATGTTACTCAATGCACAGCATTTTATTTCCCAATATCTACCCTATTCATAAAAATTAACTTAGCAAGAAAAGTACTAGATATGTCAAGTCTCAGTTTGATATAAATTGAAATGACATTTTAAAATATGCAACATTTTAAACATGAAAATTAAGGCAAATTCAAAACCAAACCTAGGCTGTTGGATAAATTTTTTCTGATAAAAACTGTGATTAAAAAATGATTGTGCTCCTTTCTATTGGTGGACTCTGGTATAAGTAACATGACATACCAATTTCTGTCAACATCTGTTTCCACTTGGGGGCCTCAGGAGTATCTGGGTTCTCCTCCAACAGCTCTGTCAATTTGTCTTTCAATTCCTGCACTTTGTTTACATTTTGCTTCAGTTCTGCCTCAAATGACTAACAAGGGGGAAAACTGTGTTAAAGTAGGTCAACATCAAAAGACAAAAACACAATTACAATAGATGAAAATATCTACTGTTAGGTGCTGAAGTGGGCAAGGACCAGAATTCAGCAGTTAATTATTCTCCTTTCCTCTTCTTAAGCAATCTTCAACTATCTGACAAAGGAATCCCAAAGATGAACACTACTGTGGAGAAAATTACTCCATTTTCTGTGGAGAAAATTACTCTAGACTCCAGTACCTAGGAATAGTTTCATATTATTCTCAAGCAAATCCCTTTGGAAAAAAAGAAGATGGCATCAATAATATTGTAACTGAGAAGAAAATCAGTCTGGATAAAAGCTGCCAGGTTTGAGAATCTGCTAGTGAATCAATGCTTTTCTGGTTAACACATCATGGAGTTCAGATATAGGTAGGCATATTTGTAGACATTTTTGCCATAATCGCCACAATGTAAAATCATTTCCCCAGTCTTGACAGCTGCAGAAAGAAATGCCATCTATTAAAGAAAGGGAAAGCATAAGCTACCCTATTTTATGCTGGAAAGAACAAATCCCTAATACACATACATAAATCTTTTCTAGTAGTTGACTGGTTAAAATTCCAGACTTAACGCAATTTAAAGGTGGTGCCTGGTGGGCTTAGTCGATAGAGCATGTGACTCTCGAGCATTGTAGGTTGTAGGCTTGAGCCCTAGGCTGGGTGTAAAGATTACACAAAAATAAAATCTTTAACCTTTTATTTTTTGAGAGACAGAGAGAGTGTGAGCGGGGGAGGGGAAGAGGGAGGGAGACACAGAATTAGAAGCAGGCTCCTGGCTCTTAGCTGCCAGCACAAAGCCTGATATGGGGCTCGAACCCACTAACCATGAGATCATAACCTGAGCCAAAGTAGGATGCTCAACTAACTGAGCCACCTAGGCACCCCTAAAAATAAAATCTTAAAAAAAATAGAGGTGGCAAAGTTCCCCAACAGTTATGTCATCTTTATAATGTTTGTGTGTAAAAGAGATTCATATTATCATCACTTTCTACAGAAAAGCATATTAAATGAAACTGGCAAATTATAGTGCTAGAAATCACAACAGGGGTCCGGACCACCAGGGCTCCGATCTGAATGCTAGTCTGTTCTCTTTTTAGGTCTTCAATAAATGTATCCACAGAGTATACCTTATTCTGCTCAACTTGGGTCTTCACAGCTTCAGTATCTGTAGGTGTAGGTGCCTGATGCCATTTCGTCGCAGTTTTGTTCATCTTCTGTAGCCACTGCATCATTGCACTGGACTCCTCCTGAGCCTTTTGCAGTTTGGAGAGTTTGCTATTCAGTTCAGCTATTTTGTCCTTAAGTAAGAGGCCGAGATCTTCATAACCATGGCTTATGGCAGTCATATCCTTTTTAATGGATGTTAACCCTAAAAGTAAAAAATAAATACATAAATAAAATCAGATGGACACATTTCCAGGACAATTCAGAGTTAGAACTCTAGAAGCAAAAGTGTTCTTTACATGATATTTCTTTGTATTTTCTCCATATTAAGGCTACGATGATAAAGTCATAGAATTTTTAGAACTAAAGGGTTAAAATTTCTAAGAAATTTTTTTTAGAATTATCTTATAATAGTATTTAATGAGAAAAATTTAGGTACATTGCATAATACCAAACCATGAAATGCTGTATATTAATTTCTTAGGAATTAAACTCAAGGAAATAGCTCAAAAAATGTTATTTCAAGTGACAAAATATCTTAAATTATTTAATCAAAAAGAAGGAAACATAACCAAATACCAAACCAAACTACCAGATTTCACTAACTTCAGATGAACAAAATTGCATGGAGGAAAGTGGATGGACCTTGAGGGTGTCATGCTGAGTGAAGTAAGCCAGGCAGAGAAGGACAGAAACCATATGTTTGCACTCATAGGTCTAGCAGGAAAACAAGAGAGACCTAATGGAGAACCAGGGGGAGCGGAGGAGGGAGAGAGAGTTGGGGAGAGAGAGGGATGCAGAACTTGAGAGACTATTGAATGCTGAGAA
>NC_043706.1:52032751-52143279 GCF_006229205.1 Suricata suricatta
AGGAGGGCACTTAAGGGGAAGAGCACTGGGTGTTGTATGGAAAACAATTTGACAATAAAATATTATGGAAAAAAAATAAATCTATAAAAAAAATTGCATGGAATGTTACATTAACATGGCATTTATGGAGAAATGACTATAATAGTAAATAATACCATTTTAAATCAAGGTTGAAATTTTGATATAACTACAGTTCATCTCTAAAGATTTTCTCTCAAAAAAAGAAAAAACAAAACCAAAGTTACTGTAATCAATAAGCACTTAAAGTTACCATTCACCTTTATTTGCCAAAATTTCTTGAGTATCTGTGGCTGTTCCTTCACCATTTAGTATTACTCCACCTGCAAAAATATTAACACTGAAGTAAGTCATAGATTTCAATAGGATTTCTAAACATTAACAGTAGATGGCATTCACTCTAACCCCATAAATAGTAGTCATTTACAAATGTTATTACTATTTGAAAATGCAAACTACTGATTCAATTTCTAAATCAAATAAAGGTCCAAAATTTTAAGAATTCATTCTTCAAGTGGTAACATGATCACTTTAAATACTAGAGTGTCGATAAGTTTAGATTAATACATTAATCTTTAAGTATTCATTATAAAACAATTTTGTGATAAAATTGCTTTATTGCTAATTTTAGTGATAATGTCCTTGAAGTGCAAAAGTTGCTCACTATGTTAAGTGTGTTACAGAAGCCTAAGTGACTGACAGACAAATCCTTACTGAAGGATTTGAAAATTGTCTGGTACAGTTACACAGTGTTATTATGGGTTTAATGGAAGCAGAATGAGGTACAAAGACATGAAAAGTTAAAAGTAAAACAAACACACAAACCCTATAACTAAAACCCACATTATGTCAACACACAGAGAGAGGAGCACAGTGGTGAGAAGTGCCTGGGCTTTGCTGTGTGACTCACCTGAATTTAAATCCCAGCCCCACTAATTACCATCTGGGTGACTGGACATATTAATCACCACCTCTACCAAACTGGTAGAGATAATAATACCTAATTTGCAAGGCAGTTAACTGACTGCCTAGCAAACAGGAACTAATCAGTAAATAGAAATTATTATTCCTCTTTAATTATATAAACATCCAGCCTTAGTTCCTTTTTCATAAGCAGCATATTAAAAAACTCAACTAGACTTTCTCATGTGAGTATGCATTGGCTTCCTATCTAAAACACAGAGACACTTCCCCAAACTAGCCATATGAGAGCAAGATTAAAACAATAATATTTAAATATCTAAATCTTAATCTAAGTTTTGTCTCTTAAAAAAAAAATCACACATTGGCACTTTGGTTGAAAGTGAATATATCCTGATGATGCTCAGAAATGATTTCTACCATGCTTGTTAGTTATCAGGAGTAGGAAAAACACTTTTTTTTTTTACCTATTACAAATATAAAGTGGACATTAAGAACTAAAAAAACAAAGAATTCCTTTTCTAAAAACAAAACAAAACACTTGACATTTCAGGAAATGTGATTAGAAGAGAAAGGAGAGGTCATCACACCATATATAACATAAGTGCGCCCTGAAATGGGGTTAATAGAGCGGAATAAATGGTTGAGAGAGGCCCAGCAGGAACACCAGTCTCACAAGAGGGGCAGCTGGGGGGCTGGGCGGAACCGATAAACCAGAGAGGACACTCAGAGATTCTCAGAATAAAGACACAAGATCTGCCTTCGTCTATTCTTGGATTAAAAAAAAACAAACACCACCACCAAACCACAAAGAAAACAAGAAAAACACACACTGATTTTAACAACATAAATATGTTTTAAACTTAAAAGCATACCCACAACATAAATTGACTGTAGAATCATTACTTATACATGACTCTCCCCTTCTGTTAAGTGGCTCAGTCATGACTGCAGTTTAGATATGCCGATTAACACATTATATAATTGTTTTCCGTACAAAGTAAAGTAGATAATAAAGTAGATGGGATTTTTAATTATTTGTTTTATTATTTATTTATTTTGAGAGACAGAGAGACAGCAGAGCACCGGAGGGGCAGAGAGAGAGAGAGGGTGAGTGAGAATCCCAAGCAGGCCCCGCCCATCAGTGCAGAGCCAGACGTGGGGCTTGAACCCATGAACCCTGAGATCATGACCTGAGCCAAGAGTCAGTCACTTAACTGAATGAGCCACCCAGCCACCCCTAGGTGGGAACGTATTATTTTTTTAAAGGAGAAATTCACTCTCCACAAAACAACTGCTTCCTTCCTTCACCTCTTTTCCAGGAGACCAGACTCATTTATCATACATTTCAAAAAGAATTTGAGCATCTCCATTAACTAAGGTAAAAATCAAATTGGAATCTTCTCTTTCCTCTTCCCCAATTAAAGCCCCCTATTCTTACATATCAATCTGGCTACATTTTAACTGTAGGCTCTAAGAAAATGAACAGAAGAGGGATCTGAAATTTGACTAGTACAGATACTCCTCTGTGTGGGGAGAATTCTTTCAGTGCAGGTATATACATGCCATCTTTCTTGTCACTTTCCTTTTATATTTCTGAGCTTACTTTATGCATCAATTGAAAAACTAAGGTAAATAAAAGTAACAAGGGTGGACCCGATTGTCAGGGGTTTGGCCATGGACCGTAAGTGAAGCGCATACCTGATTTAACCGCTGCTATTGCCTTTGCAGGGGTAGTGACGGCACTGATTAGGTTACACAGTGAGAGCCCACTGTGGTTTACTTTCTGAATCTCCGGGTGTTTTGAACTCCACTTCTCTTGTAATTTCTTGAGATATAAAGACACATTATTTTCCAGTCTTCATAACAGTTTCAAAGTTACACATTATAATTCAATTTCTTAAACACATCTTAAAGCAATGATGACAGTGGGTCCTGATTCGTGGGGGCGTGGATAGAAGAACAGGCACCATGCCTGTGTGACTGTTAACACTGTGCCCAGGTCGTGGTGAGGAGCGGGGTACGGTTCATCCTGCATTCTGCTCCTAGCACCGTGGAAGTCAGGCTCTTTCTAGCTGCCATGAATTCCAAAGTAACTGTCAACTGTCACTCCGAAAACTGTACTCAGTAACGGCCAAGTTACAAGAAGAAAGGTACCAGAAATGATTTTTTAAAAATGGGAATTCAGAATTCTACTTAATAGTGAGTTTTAATCATCAAAATTTCAATGAAGTTTTAAAAACATACCTCTCCACAAAGTTGGAGTTGGGAGAATTGCCATAACGGGTCATAAGTTTTATGATTGGCACTAGTTGACAAAAGACTTGTACACTATTTGTCTTCAAATACTGGATACAGTGAGGTGTCTGAGCTAGAGTTACCTGCTGAATTGAAGAGCAGGGTCTTCTGTATGACATCATGAGAAACGGTATAAAGACTGAAGCTAACTAGAGATTTGGTGGGGACGGAAACGTGGGTACTAGGACAGTCAGCCACCCACTAATAAATCTCTTTCAAAAATCAAATTAAGTCAAAGTCTGTGCTTTTCCTCAGAAGGCTAGAACTATGCTGTGATTTCCAAGTATCACCAAAATATACCAAACGTAAATAAGGATCTCACTTAATATGGTATTAGATAAAAGGAAACCACTAATATAGTCTTTTAACCTCTTATGACTCACACAGGCAAATAAGAAATTAGTATTAGATAATGATTCACCTTAGTTTCTTCCAAACATTTTCCTAAATCTTCTGCACCAAAAGAAGGCTGTACAATAGGAACTCTTTCTGTTGTTTCCTTTATCCATGACTTCAATGACTTAACAAGGACTTGGAAAGCATCCATCTGTTCTTGACAAGAAGATACAGCTTCTTTTCTGGATAACAAAAATTAAACAAGAATTTAAGCCACAGACAAAATACTCCAAAGAAATAGTTACTAATAAATAAATAATTATTTGTGTATCAAGCTTACTATTAAGAAAACAAATCTTCCCCCATGCACACTAACCCATGATAAACGGAGGAAAGGACTCACAGATCCAAGTGAAATCAGCTAAACTAGTTTATTCCTCAGGCACACTCCACAGATAAAATTAGGAGCAGTTAAGCAATCTGTAACCCATGTGGTAATGGCACTCTATAATGCTACATAAACTCTAAGGTTATATAAACAGTTTTAGTATTATTTAGAGGCAGCAACCTTTGATCTGTTCTCTTTATATGGTGCTTAATGCCAGCGGGCACAGAACTGGCAGGGAGACATTTACAAATCACTGACATGAAGAAAACATCCCACCACCTAGCGGTTTCTATACGACACTACAGTCATGCTGGTGGATGGATAAACCAGGTGCTTCTGAGAGTACAAAGTCTCCAAACATGAGATGAGACCTGGGTACAAGAACGGTAATGACTGCCTCCCCCACAGATACTCCGAATGCTCCCCAGTGAGCCATGTGGACCTTTCTGTACACGAAGCACCTTGGAGGGAGGACATATGCCCAGCACATGAGCCGCTGTGAGGACATCCCATTTGGTAGGTGGGGGACCTGTGGATGGCATGTGCACATGTGCATGGAGGTGGAATAGTGACACGGAAGAGTCCACTGATTAGCTGGACTAATTACCGGTGACTACATGGTTTTAAAACTGGGCCTTTCTGAAAGCAGAAACAACCTAGGGTAGACCTGGGAAAATCACGACTATTGCTTCTGGGCAATGTGAATTAAATATTATGTGACAAGATGGAAAAGGTAGCTCTGGAAATAGTATAGATAGCATTCAAAAGTTTTAGGTAGCGAATTCTGAAGAAATACAGAATAGGTAAAAGATAACTGTGTTCTATCTTTGTGGGTTCTTTAGCAAAACCAGATGTATATTCTAAGCTAACACAGTATCAGAAATATATAAAAGTCCGGCACCACGTTTATTTCTGCACAGCTTTTTAGCTCAACTTAGGTTCATTTTCTTGTTTCTTGTTTGTTTGTGGAATTATTTCTCTCTACAACTGTTTAAAAGGTAAAATATTTTACATTTTTTAAAAAGGCCATCAAGAGCTATATTGAAACTGTGCATAGCTTCTGAATTGAGCCCAAAAAGCAATGAGCCCTGAGCTATCTTTCAAGGTTATTTCTGTTTTAGCAAATAAAATGGGCTCTTTGCCAAAAGCTTCAGAGCCTATAGTGACTTTAGGTTATTTTCAGTAAAACACTACCACCACTGTTTTTCTACCTTATGCTTTCTACTTTTAGGAAAGAAGTACCAAATTCCCTTCCTAAATATTTTAACAAAAATGCTCTTAATTTTAATAGCAAAAAATTGTGTCCGTATGAAAGCACTTACAAAGTAGCCCTATGCTTACCCTCAAGTTTTACTTCAGGTATCGACATAAGCAGAGAAAAACAATTCATTCTTTAATAAGTATCAAGTAGACTAAAATCCAATTTCTTAAAGGGTGCTTACTTTTGTTTGATGGTCTCTTCCATTTCCTTGAATTTCTTTGACAAATTATTTGTTTTTTCAAAAACCAGAGCCTTATCACCTGGCAAGCCATGGGTGGATATCTCCTTCAAAAGACTGTGCAAAACTTCAAGATCTTTCTTGTGTTCTAGGAATTCAGAAGTTGATTCCTACAAAGGATTTCAATAGTTAATCAATATAAGACATTGCCAGGTCTTCAGAGAGCATTCTGCCAAGAGGTATGAGTAGAGAGGCTCTACTCAGAATTTAATAGAATGATGGTCCTGCCTACGGTCAGTACTCTAAATATGAATAAACGTGCAGGCGGGCTGTTTGAAAGAGAACACGGTCAATTTATTTAATTTAAAAATGTACTCTTGATACTCTTTTTGTGGGTTCTGGCATATAAGATACTTTTATTATCTTTAATATGTGCAAAGTGCATTTATGAGAAATAGTGTTCATTCTAATCAATGAGCAAAAGGTTTTAAGGAGAAGATGGGGATTTTTAAAGAACAGAAGCATAGATCCTTACTAATATATCAGCAATTAAAATGACGACTGTGAATTATAAGTCTGCCAATACATGTATGAGCCGGTCTTAAATGTTAACACACTTGATCAACCTCGTGATATTCAGGAAGACATACCTGCATATATTGAGACAATTCAGTCACATCTTTTCCTGGCACATCTGTGTCAGTAAGAGCCTGCGTTTTTGTTTCTAAAAATGTCTGGAGCTTTTCTGAGAGGTTCTCAAAGAGTTCTACTTTGGTTTTTAGCTCCTCCATTTTGGCAAGTTTTTCTTTGTGTTTACGACTTGCTTCTGAAAACCGAACAGACAGGTCTTTCATCTTGGCCTGCAGTGAGGATGCAGTGGATGGATCTGATGTCTCCATAAATTTCTTCACCTTTTCATTCATGGCATTTATACTGCTCTGACGACCTGCAATATCCTGTTCCAACATCTGAAATGAACCAAATAACGCACAGGTTTTGTAATGATGTTTACAAATAAAACATCACAGAGTGTTAAAAACATTGCTATCCACAACACCACGAACTTGAACCACCTGTGACTGAGGCAAGTTAACTGTTGGGACTGACTGACAAGTCTGCTCTGTCCCCTGAGGAACACAATACCAAATCTCTTCAAGAGAGACTGGACAGCAGCTGGCAAGCTGCCTGAGCTAGGCAGGAGGCGGCTGCTACTCAGCAGCCCCTGGGATCTAATGGAGCCCAGGGATTATCCATGGTCCTCAGTTTTAAAAGGCTAGACAACAACAAGATTGATCTGATTAACCTCATGTGCAGCTGGCCGAGGCTGTGATCCACACGATAGGGCTCATGTATGTGTAAGCTCTCTGTAATGAATTACACTCACAGAAAAGTATACAAAGCTCTCTCCACTTCTTCACAGAAAAACTGTTCTGACGCATGTGTCTTAGTGCAAGCAATACTGTCCACAGCTATACTCAGGAAACCCCTTTTTCTATATCTTAAATTGATCTTAAAGCTACCCCTCCTTGGGACTTTTTAAACTGTTTTTTTTCTTTTTCCTTAAAAGAGTGTGTTTTTTTTTAAATGTCACTTACAATGTTTTTACTGATCACATCCTGAAGAGCAGCAGAGTTTAAGGGCACTTGACCTTGTTCTTTCAGAGAACTTTCCACACTTCCCATCCAATCCAGCATTTCATCCAGGCCATCCTGCACACTCAGTGAGCGGGTCAAGGTTATCTGGAGTTTTTCATTTCGTTCATTAACAGACTTGGACAGATCATCATATCTCCCAACAATGTCATCTAGTCCAAAGAGATCAGGAAATGTTAGCCACAAAGTTCTCTTTGCCCTCTTCCTTTTCAAAAATCCACTAAGGTGAGTCACAAAACTTCCGCACCAAAATTAGAAAAAGGAAAAAGTTTAAATGATAAATTGAAAATGTATAATCAGAGCACCGTCTAAAAATTTAAAAAAAGAAGGAAGGGGTCTCAGTGGAATATAAATAACAAATTCTTTTTTAAAAAATAGTTCATACATATGTCATCTGCAGCTGAAAAGAGATTTTTGGATGCATAAATATTAGAATTGCCCCAGAGAATGCTAAGTGGTCTAAACAGCTACTCTTTGGAATAAATACTGGTTCTCAACCTGACATTTCAAATTAGTCACACTCGATAACTATACGGGGGAAGAAAAGGTGACAGTCATACACAGCTATTCTCAAGAAACAATTCATGGCTATAAAAAGATTTATCAAGAATTACCCCTCAAATATAAAAAACGATCTCTCCCATGTGCACATATGTATTCTCCCACTCCTCCCTCCCTCCCTCACACACACACACACACACACACACACACACACACACACACACAATTAAGCTTTTGTCATCCTTCACATCCTAAGCAGAGTACTCAAATGCATAGAAATTGACAGATGAAAACATAATGAGAAGATAAATAAATATAATCAGAAAACAGATAATGGAAATTCACTTAAAATAAGGAAGGTTGAGGTTATGCTTCTAAAATATAAATAGAATGTATTTGAAAAGTTTAATAGCAAAGGGGAAAAATAAATGTTAACAGCTTGACCTATCTCAGATGACATTAACCTTGTTTTCAGTTAAGACGCTCAAAAACAGCCCATTCTAGTCAATTTTTCACTCAAATATAAAGTTCTATATTTTAACATCCTACATTCTGTACTGCAGACCAATGAAAAGTTCAAAGAACAATGATTTTAAATGTATTAATCTCTCTGGAATAATCATCAATTTTCACTCACTGTCCAATAATTTGAAAAGTATTTTAATTATTCCTGAATGCTTTAGTTGGATGCACTGTATGTTCAGTTAGCAGAAAACTTTGACCTGAAACCCCTCTCCAAAAGTGAAGTACTTTACACGTTGTGTTTGGTCCATGGAACACAATCTATATAAGCAATATTTCTCTTTGACTGTTTTAATAGATAATGAGAAAACAGTTTGACAAATTTTCACCAAAATGAAAGGTTAAGTGTAATTTAAAGAGACAGTCATGCTCCTGCCAGAGAACAAAATGAAACCCTGAGAATGTGGGAGCAGGGGGGCGGGGGGGGGGGCTTGGGGAGAGCACTGAATATGCACCAAGATGCTATCAGCAGACAAAACAAGCAGCAAGTTCAAATACAAGCCCTCCTTGAAAGTCACCAGAGACTCTGCATCGCAGGTGGTGAGTGATGAGCAGGAGAACTGCTTCTCAAACGGGCAGCTCTGCCTCAGCAGGGTGACACCGCACTCTGTTTAGCCTTGATAAGTGATTTCCACATAACAAACACGTCTTGAAGGTTACCATGTTTGTGTTTCTTAGTGATCAAACACTGTTGTTGAAGTAAATTCTTGCTTTAACTAACAGAATATTATTATAGAAGAAGTTACAAAACAAAATCTACTATAAAAATGTTATTTTTTTTAAGTGGTTGGTTTTCTTAGAGGTCACATAGATCTCAGAGAAATTCCTCTCTATCTTAAATACATTTTGGGGCGCCTGGGTGGCTCAGTTGGTTAAGCGTCCGACTTGGGCTCAGGTCATGATCTCACGTTCATGGGTTCGGGCCCCGCCTCGGGCTCTGTGCTGACAGCTAGCTCAGAGCCTGAAGCCTACCTTCAGATCCTGTGTCTCTCTCTCTCTCTGCCCCTCCCCTGCTCATGCTGTCTCTCTCTCTCTCAAAAATAAATAAAAACATTAAAAAAATACATTTTCACATATTCCTAGAAACTTATCCCAGGTAAATGTTTTAAGTCTTAAATAATGTATAATATATGGAGTTTTAAGCTAATAAAAATGAGACTATGTACACTTAACAGTATGGAAAATGTCAAAATGCCTCTGCAAACAACAGCAACACATATAACATAGCCTTTCTTTCTTCTCTAAATCTCTATGTCCAAGTCTTTAAAGCAGTGGTCTCAAATGTGGGATGTCAAAATGGTACATTAGCATATGGAAACACAATGTTAGAACTTCTGTTTATATTTTTTATCTCATACTATAAATTTTATGTTTTTGTGTTCTGTAATTATAATACATATAATGTGACAAGACAGTAACATGTATAAAACTTACAAATACATGTGCATATATGAGGATATATGCTGAAAATTATTTGATAGAGGTGCATGATCAAAAAAGTTTAGACATCTTTAAGAATGAAAAAAACATTTTCCTTCTGCAGAGTAGTTTTAGAAAAGCAAAGTTTCGTCCTTCTCTTCATCTAAAATTTCTGCTCAGATGTTAATTCACACTTTCTTTGGTGTGAAAACACATGTCCAATTATCTTACGAAACATTTTTTTTATTTCACGTGTAGAAATATATAATAACCTGAAACCATACATTAAATAGTATGAAAGGCAGCAAAGTCAAAGCAAAACATACAGTAAGACAGCTAACATTTATTGATACCCCACCGTGCACTTACTATAAACTAGACACTATGAGTGGATACAAAGAATAACATGCAATAGCTCTTTCCTCTATGCTGACTTTTCTAAATGCTGACTCTGAGAGGGCATAAAAGCACCAATATAACTGGATACAAGTTTCTAGTATCACCAAAGAATTGGGGCAACTGGAACCCTGTGAGGCCCCTTAAAGGCTTCTGGAAAGTGGAGAGGTGGCAACCCTGGTTTAAAGCACATCTCTAACCCCATGCTCCTGCTTTCAACAAAGACAGACCCTCCAATGAGTCTCTTTTGGCTACAGGGTTAGAGTCTAGCTCTGCCCAATGCCATCAACCAAAAGAATCTGAAGTTCTACTTCCTGAGACGAATATTACATGTTTTCTAAAACAAAAACTAAAGTTTAAATATACTCCTCTCAAAGTACACAACCCTCACTCCCAGACCATGTCTCTTCCCAGACTGAGAAGCACCATTTCACGGTGAAAGGCCATAAACAACACAATATACACCCGTGAACATGTTCTCCATATAGGATTTACCTGGGAGAAAGCGAATAAGGAAATCAACACTCACCCAGTGTTTTCTGGATATCATTCTTGGCTGGAAGTAAAGATCCTCTGGCATCTAAAAGGACTTCAGCCGTTTTTTTCAGTTTCTCCACAGCCACCTGCTGGTTTGATATCTGTCCTTGCAGAGCCTGGAGGATTGAAGGCCTCAATTATACCCAGTAGGACTAAATGATATATTTCCCATATAAAAAAACTGCTTACAGTAAGACAGTTAAATTGGACAGAATAATCTTTACATCATTGCAAACTTACTCCAGAGTCCTTAGAATAAGGCCAGCTATAAAGTGGTGTTAGCAAAGATGTCAGCCAGTCAGGATAATACACTTCAATCTTGAAATTAACCCCTGAGCATATGTTCATGATACTTGGCCTGATTCCTGATCTTGCAGCCCGCTAACCCTAGGTCCCCTTTAGTCCCCACTTTGAACCTTCAGAGGAAACCCTTACTAACCATCAGGAAACCACAACAAAAATCAACCTGCACGACAAGTAACCTTTGGGACTATTTCTGACTCCAAGTAAGGAAATAATTAAGGATTTCCATTTCAATATAAAGTCATGTTTATTTCTGTTTATTCAACAAAAGTTACTTAGCATCTAATAAATCTAAAATATCTTGCTACATTTGTGAAGATTAAAAACAACAACAACAACAACAACCCAAACAAACCACACAGACACAAAGCTCACCCACAGGGATCTTACAGTCTATGTTAGGAAGTGGTAAGTGCTAATGGAAACTGAGAGGAGGAATAACTGGGGAGGGAAATGAGAGCCACCTCCATGGCAGTGAGACTGAGGGAGGTCCTAAAGAAAGTATGGACTGAGGCATGCAGGAGTGGAGAGGGGTAACACTTAGTCCCCTGCAGAGTGAACAAAGGTGGGAACAGAAACATCCTAAGAAAGGGGAGGGTCCCAACCAGTTAGAGAACGTGCATGGGTGAATAAACAGTACCAGATTGGGAAGGCTTCAAATGTCTGCTAAGGAGTTTACGTTTTACCCTGCAGCAATGGAGAGTTATTCAGGCTTTTGAGTAGGGGTTGATTTGCTCAGAGTTGTCTTAAGAGAAGGCTAAATTTGTAGCACTGTGTGGAATAAATTAAATGGGTAAGAAACGAAGAAGAGACACCATTTAGGGGCAACTTGAGCAGTAGGGAGTCCCTGTTCTGGACTGCGAAGGTAGAACTGGCGGTGGAGTAGGGGAAGGTCCACAACACCTGATAACTGCTGTCTAACACCATGCTCTGTGATCCGGTAGCCACCAACTACATGGGGCTTGTTAAGTTTAAAATTAATTGAAATTAAATAAAATTAAAAATTTAATTCCTCAATGTACTAGCCACATTTCAAGAACTAAGTAGCCAAAGGTGAGGAGTGGTTACCATAATGGAGAGATTATAGAATATTTCCACTATCACAGGATGCTCTATGAGACATCACTGCTTGAGGAGGTTAGGGACAAGGGAAAAGATGAGAGAAATATCCCAAGTTTTTAAGCCTAGGTAATTAATGGAATTCTTAAGCAAAAATGGGAGCAAAGAAGAGTTTGTTTGGGAATTTATGACTTCAAAGTGCTCTTAGGACCCTCATATAGAAAAAAAAATCCAGGGATGCCTGGGTGGCTCAGTCAGTTAATCATCTGACTCTTGATTTCTCAGATCATGATCTTGCAATTCGTGGGATCAAGCCTTCCATCAGGCTCTGCATTGATGGTGTGGAGTCTGCTTAGGATTCTTCCTATCTCTCTGCCTCTTCCCCACTTGCACACTCTCTCAAACATGAGAAAAGAATTTTTAAAAACGAAAAAAAAACCCAAGTAAAGTTGGAAATGAAGTTGACTCTGAACACAGGCTGGAACTAGACATAAAACACAGGAAGCAAAGACCCTTGGTGTGACTGCTAGGGGAGAAAGCAGGAAAATACCAGAGAAGGAGGCCATAAGGAGTCACAGAGAGTTCTTCTATATAAGTGATGAGAAGGGAAAAAAGAACAGATATCACCAGGGAGATGAAAATGAGCATGGAACAACTCTGTCCCCAAAAGTTATAGGAAGAGAGAAAGTAGAAAAGGTTACCAATGTCATCTGCTTCAGAAATTATACTATAACCTTGGATCTGCTGAAGAGAAGCCCCCATTTCTCTAAGCAGATGAAGTTCAACAGCTAGGACAAAGAGAGAAGAAGTAGAGGCAAGAACACAGATAAGTCTTGCAGAAGTTTGGCCCTGCATTCCTAACACCTCTGACGTAGCTGTGTCCAAATGGGCTGACTGTCCACATGGGCCCCATGCTTGGCTCTCATTTCACTGGAGCTACTCCGAGCTCCTCTTCCAATCTCACATTAGGATTTCAAATTCAAATTCCCTTATGTCCATCTCCAGATGAACTCATCCCTGGCCATGGGCCCAGGTTTCCAACTGCCTCTTGATCATTTCCATCTGGGTGTAAACAGTCACCACAGCCTCAGAACGCTAAATCCGAACTCATCATCTCATCCCCTACACCTGCACTTCTGGTGTTGCATCTGGTGACCCAAGGAATACCTCCAAGGCTCCTCCTGACTCTCCCTCAACCCTCCTCTACATGCAAATCCACCACCAGAGCCTGACAACTTTACCTGCTTAATGGTGGGGTCTTTTGTTGTTGTTTTTTTATTTATTGTTTTAAATCAGACCTCTGTTCTGTATTTCTGGAGCACTGCAATATAATCTGTTACTCAACTCATAAAAGCATCCTCACTGTGCTCCCTGTCTCCAGTCTCTTCCCTGATAGAGCCTCCCCAATGTGTTCTACCTAAAATACATACTGACTATAACACTCCTCTCTTTACAGTCTCTGAGTAGCTTCTCAAAGCCTTTATAAAAAAGACAAACTTGAGTGTACTCTAAAAGGTCCAATGAAATCTATTCCTTAATTCTGTCTTCAATCTCATCTTCCACCTCCTGTCCTAGAAATGTCCAACAACACAGCTACATTTTAGCTCTTTGCTCAAGTTGGACCTAATGTTTAACATCTCTACATACTAATCTTCTCATGCATCCTACCCTTCATTATCCTGAGCCTGGTTCCGATTCACCCCTTGGCAGTCAGCTGGTAAGCCTCCTAACTGTGTCTTCACCCCTAGTCCTACTTACTCCCTGCAGGGGCTCCCATAAATGCCCTGTGTTTGTCTCTTTACTGCGTTTGTCTCTTCTCTTAAATTGTAGCCTCCTTGAAAACTAGGAATTCATTCTATTCAGCTTCCTTTTATCACTGCCTAGCACAATGCTTGGCACATCACAGGCCCTGGAAAAAAGTTTCTAGAATAAATGAATGAAAAGTAAATAAATAAAAATATCAGGTATAAGATCCAGAAAGATCCTTTTCTGTTTTAGCCTCATTTCAGACTAAAACAAATGCCTATAGACAACCACAAAAATTTCCTCCACTAATTTTTATACTCAAGAAAATTTAAATGACATACGGGCAAAGTCCCACTAAGCTGTGGCCCACATGGAATTTTTGATCTGTATACCAGATCCTAATGTTGTTCTAAGAGGCCAAAGAATCTGTATCAGAGTGGATCTAAGAAATTCTTCCAGGCGTTTAGTTACAGAAAGTATAGAAAAATTCCTCAGGACAGGAACTTTACCTAGAACCAGACTGAAGTCCAAGACACAGCTTGCTTGCACTACACGCTTATTTAAGAGATGGGAAAAGGTTATGGATACCCCCAAAAATGTATTTTTTTAGACTGTGAGCTCTCCAAGGGAAGAGGCAGGATTTCAACATCTTTGTGTCTTCACAAAACCTAACACTGGGGCTGGCACATAAATGTCTACCAAATAAATATATGTAAAAGTTTTATGAAAACATCCAATACCAAAGATGGCCCTACCTGACAGCCTAAAACTTAGAAATGGATTGCAAAAGAAGCATTTTTTTCTGCCCCTCTCCTTTTCAAAACATCCCATGCCTTTTCTCTACATAATTATGTTCATGAGAGTCAAAAAATTTTTAATTCCTAACATGCAAGGATAGCAGTGGTTTATGATACTGCTTTAGGATAAATCTGCAAATTAAAATAGTCAAAAGGGTACCATATATAGTTTTTAATGTATCTCAATGACATTAAAATGGAAAAGAGCATCTATGACAGGAAATACTGAAAGATTATGACCTTGGGCCCCTTGCCTGGACCAGAAAAGTGTGACGTTTGTAAAGAGCACTTGGCTAACTCATGGAAGATTCCTGACTTGACACTATCCCTGATGAGTGCAAGCCTCGAAGATAGAAAGTGCCAGGAAGCAAGACCTAGCTCCACACTTCCTCCCAAACCCAGGCCTCTCAGCTGGTCCCCAAATCCTGTCTTTCAGTGCCCCATATGGGACGAAACTTTACTTGGGTTCAAGGATTTTCCTGGAAGCAGATCTTGAGGAGGTCATTACAGCTCTGGTGTCAGAGTGCGGACAGCTCAGCTCACAGGCATCTGAATAATGATGCCAATGACAATGTGCTATTGGGAGATTTATTTCACATGAACTGGCTTGCATACCCCCAAATTACATTATCTGTCCAACAGAATGTGTTAGTATTGCAAATGTAGAGAAAACAAAATGTGTTAGTCTTCTGTGTTTATATTACTGTTAAAGAAAAATAATTTTACATGTTAATAAAAGTGAAAGAAATGGAGACTACCCAATCCTCATAAAAATTTATCCTTGCTACATGCTGAGATCATCTGTAAGGAAAAAAATGAACGTATGCCAAGAACAACTTTAATTGCATATTTAACTTTATAAATTATGCTATGGCTTAATTAGAATTTATTCTCCTTTGAGATATTGTTCTCCTCTTTACTATTTCTTTGGCTGTCTTCTGACTAGAAGAGCCTTCTTCCGCAGCACATACCAAGTACGTTTTCCTGTTTTAGAATTAACCCATGTATCTGTTTCACTTAAAAGCCATATAGCATTCCTTGGGGTTTTTTCTTCTTTTTTTGCTCAAGTTATAAAAAAAATTACTTTCATATAGTGGGTAATCAGTGTGTTATTTTTATTTCATATACTTTCCTATACTAGAAATACCTACTTTTTTTAATGTTTTATTTCTTTTTTTGAGAGAGTGTGAGCAGGGGAGGGGCAGAAGGAGGGACAGAAGATCTGAAGAGGGCTCCTCACTGACAGTAGTGAACCTGGTGCGGGGCTTGAACTCACCATCTGTGAGGTCATGATCTAAGCCAAAGTCAGATGCTCAACTTACTGAGCCACACTGTCTTTTGACATGTAATCAAGCGGGACCTGAAAACTTCATTAAGACAGATGTGTTCTAGTGCTTGTGGGAAAGGAAGGAAGGAAGGAAGGAAGAAAGAAAGGAAGGAAGGAAGGAAAGAAAGAGTAAAAACAAACCAGCCCAGGACAGATAAGGCACATCCAAAGGAAGGAAACAACCCCTGGAGGCTATACCCCCGCAGGGACGCAGACCTGGAACTGGACCTCTCCCTGGTGCCTAATGTGACCCTGGGGAAAGAGAGAAGCAGCATCCTCCTCTCCTCTCCTCGGGGCACCTCACTTCCCTCCTCTCATCCCACGCTTCCCACGCCCATCTCTCTGTCTTGGCCTTACCCTGCCACTTGTCACTCCAGGGTGTGGCTTCCAGCCAGACGCGGCCAGGCTCAGGCAATAATTAACATTAGAGCACCTGTTTGCATTGTTAACAGCACAACAATGGTTTTTTAATTCTATAACTAACAGAGGCAACTGAATTCTCAAAGATAGTTGTTTAATAGGCAATATAGTGTTTACTTTCTAGCTACAGCAGCAATAAGTGCCACCCACCTGCTGAAAGGAAAGACAGAGCAAAATGAAACTTTCAAATTCAAAGTTATTGGTCACATGGAGCAGGAGTAAAATACTTCAAAAACTATCTCACTGCATTAACAATTTGAAATAGGCTTTTGGGTACGTGGGGGGCTCAGTTGGTAGCGCTTCCGGCTCTTGATTTCAGCTCAGGACATGATCTCCCAGTTTGTGAGTTCAAGCCCCATATTGGGCTCTGTGCTGACAGCATGAAGCCTGCTTAGGATTTTTTTCTCCCCCTCTTTCTCTCTGCCCCTCCCCCTTGCTTATGCACTCACTCTCACTCTCTCTCTCTTAAAATAAGCTTAAACACTTTTTTGAATAAATAATATATACATTAAATTTAAGATACTCTCCCATTGTGGGTATCCTGAGACTTCTCCAATTACTCAGTCTGACACCAAGCCTGCATTTTTGAAGAGCAGGTAGACTTTATGAGAACTGTGCTAGGTAATAACTGAAGTTTATATCTCTAAGAATTACGGGGATACTCAATAGGAACACCAGTCCTGGTCTTCAGACCCCAGATGGGATAGTGACATCCATTCTTCCTTTTCACCTGTTCATTCTTGAACTAGTATTTCCTGAACACCCACTTTGGGCCATGTACGCTTCTAGGCTCTGGGGAGATAGCAATGAGCAAAATGGAGAAAAACACACCTGCCTTCATGGAACTTACTGCAATACCCAAATAAAGACATAGAAAAATAAATAAGTGGCCAGGGCAATACTGATTTTTCTTAGGGAGGAGGGAGTAGTGGATGTAAGCCACAACAGCAACGTCCAACAGTTAAACAACAGGGGGGAAAACAATCTCATTAGAAAGAGAAACGAATTGGATGGTGAATTAGAGTTGCACCTCCCTTTGGAAGGACAAGTACTCTTCCCACTCTTTACCCCCTTCCCTACGTGAAACTATCACACAACTATGGGGAAACGGATGGCTTTCAGTAAGATGACGTTGATCTCTAACTTTTCTCTGTCTCTCTCGCTCTCTCTCTTACCTTGGTCTCTTCTAATTGCCTTTGCAGATTTTTAGGGTCCACAGCAATGGGTTCAGATAGGTGTTTGCTTGCTGTGACCTCGCAGGCCTGGAGCCCAGAAAGAAGTCCACAAGAGGCATCTTCATAGTGTTGATATTTATCCACCAGGTCTTTAAGATTATTCCCAAGGACATTGCACTAAAAAAAAAATCAGGAGAGAATAAGGGTAGCGGATTAAAATCCCACTATCTTCATATGTATTAAAAACCTTAGGACCCATGAGTAATGCAACTTGGAAAACACCAGACTTCAACCAAAGTTAGTGAAACCTACAGGACTAAGATTTTTCTCCTTTATATGAAGAAGCATCTTCAAAAAGTAACAATGAAAACAAAGAGACAGTCCTAGATTTATACCAATTCAAAAACATATTTAGAAGAGCTGGGTCTTACCCCAGAAGGAAGGATTTAGAAATCAATCACCAGAGGAGGCTAATCTATCAGGGCACATTCCCAAGTTTTATACACCATATGTACCATCCTGTATTTGATGGAGAGGTTTTCAAAGTGCTTATAATAAATCACTCATATGTTACACAAGATTGATGTTGCACAAGACGGGCACATAATCTACATCAGAATGAAGCAAAGGCCGATAATCAATGATGCTCTTCAAATCATCGTGCAACGTGGCCAGTCTGTTCAGCTTATACTGTAAACAGGGAAATGTTCTCTTAGTTTTGTTTTGTTTTTAAACAGAACTGTTTTTGCTTGTCCACTAGAAGAAAAGCTGAAATAGTCTGTTAGCCATTAAGTAATAAAACAGTGCACTGATTAAAGATATCTGCAAAACAAACAAGTGTCGTATTTGTGACGGGAAGCATTGGAGATGAAACATCACCTCCCAAGCCAGAGACGATGCAAATTAGCAAGCCAGGCTATGGGCTCAGAACCAAAACATAAACGCCGCCTGGTGGTCAAATTAGATACTGGTGTCCTAGAGGACAGGCTGCCCGGAAAGTGCCTCTCAACACACTAAGCAGGCATAACTTCAGGCTCCTAATCTTTAAACACCTTGGCAGAAGTAAAGCACATGTATAAGAAAAAAGGAATGAGGATGAAACCACCTTATTTCCTCTGCTTCAGTCCTTAGATTTCTTGCTCTAATTCCAAAACAAAAGTTAAGAGGGACAGGGTAAAAGCTCTAGTCACAGGCTGATCTTCCCTTAAAAACAAAATTACCTTAGAGTAGAGAGACCTGAAGCGGTCGGTGGCATGATCCAATTTGCCCTGGACTTCTCTGTGGGTTGCAGAAGTATCGATACTGTCCTGGTCAGCCTTGCTACTGCCACTTCTCCTGCTGCAAGACTTGGCCGCTTCTAACACTCTGTTTCCAGAAATTGTGATGTACCTCAAGTCCCCTTTGTGAGAAATGACGTCTTCTGAGAAACTCTTCTGCCGCTTGAGTTTGGTCATTAAACCACTGAGGTCGTCAGCACCTGCTTCCAGGTTTTCCAGCTCCTGCTCCGACTGCCGCAGCCAGTGTTCAAACTCGCTGTAATCGGCATCGAACTTTTCCAATTCTTCCTGCAGAGAATGCGTTAATTTCATCTTCTTCTCCGACTCGGCCAGTGCACTCTCATAATGGGTTTTCAGTTCCTTCATGTTCTTCTGAAGTTTCTCTTTTTCCTCAGGAGACAGATAGTGACCCTGTTTCTCAAGCAAGGCTTGTGCAGACTGAGTGGCCATGAGGACTGCTTGGTGCTGAGAGACGATCTTCTCGTGGTGGGCCTGCGTGAAAACACATCAGCCGTGAGGTCAGGGCAGCGGTGGGGTTACACTGAGGTGTGGGGAGCCCAGGGCCGACAGACCTAAGTGGTCCACACAGGCCAACAGTGTGCTTCTCGTTAACCTTGTCAGGGTGCACAAAACGTCCCTTATTTCTGAGGAAGTTTCCAATCTTCTCTAGAAAGGACTTGGATAATCACATAGCACAAGTACTATTTTTGAGAAGTTTGGAAAAAATGTAATGAGATTCTCTTCCACTTCTAAAACAAGCATCTGCAGTAGGATCTCATTATATTCAGTGCTTCCTAACAATCACCTTAAAGGGACTGCTAATGTCTTCAGCTAATTATTGAGCAGATAAATACAGTATTTTATTAAGAAATAATCCTGAAAACACATACAAATAAGAAAAAAGAGAATTTGTTCCTTTTAAGGCTATAAAAATCCTGTGACAACAATTAAGTGAGAACAATATACACTGAGAGGAGCCCAATGAAATCAAAGAGAACGCCGGCGCTCCTTAGCATCTCTGGGCCTCCGCTTCCTGCGTGGGGAGAATGAGACAACTACCCTGCAGGTCATGGGTTTGCTGAAAGGAGGACATGACGTCACCAGTGTCGAATACTTGCTGAGGAGCCTGGCACGGGCCTGGGGTTAAAATCCACTCTGGAGGCAGAACACAGAAGTCCGGCAGGTGTGCTGCACACAGGTCACAGGTGTGCAGCTCTAGGGCTCTGCACCTGTCAGAGCAGCTGGGGGGGGTGCAGGTGGCTGGGGTCCCTTTCTTTCCAGTCATAGCAGCTTCTTCCATTCACCCCAGTACACCATATAAATGTGCAAAATGGAGAAGAATCCTTTTGGGTCATTTTCCACATCTCTCACAATGGTTTACAGAGAGCCAAAGGGGCTGAAAACATTACCCCCAAGCTCCTTGCTTGGCTGTCTCCCACCCTACTGGAGGCACGCCAATCTCTCAAATACGACCTCCACCCCTATCTTATTAGGCACGTTAGGACCCTCTCCTCTAGTTGCTCATGTCTAATGGTTCTTCCCACGGGGCACCTGCCCGGCAACCCGCTTCCTCTCTGACACGTCCCTTCTAAGTCTTCACACAAATCTCATCCTCTCATGCAGCCCACTCAGACGATCCTATTTCATGTGGAAAAGTGGCTCCCAACGCCACACTCACCCACCTGTACCCAGCTCAGCAAATCCTCACGCCTTCTAACATCCCGTACTGCGTAACATTTAGTTACTGTCTGCCCTTTTATCCTCACTCTCTTAGTGTGCAAACACCACGACAGGGACTTCCATTTGCTCGATGGGGAATCCCCAGCACCTAGAGCAGCGCTGGCAACAAGGGCTAAATAAGAACAACTATATGCTATGAGTAGACAGGACCAAGAAGCACTGCTGTAGGACGACTGTTCACTTACAAGTCCGATTCCCATTAGTCAGCTGCGAACAGACACATTAATATTTGTATTCTCACCATCCGTGACAACGTTGGCCACACTGTGGGCAAAGATAAATATGTGTGAAGAGCGTTTCTCCAACACACACAATGTGTCACTGGCCTTTGAAATGTAACTACATACTACCCTCCAGTGGGTCTTCTGCACACAGTAGGTTAGACAGACATATAGAACACCTTAGAAACTATCTGATCCATCTCCTTTCTTTTACAAGTAAGAAGACTCGGGCCGAAGGAAGAAATGCCATGGCTGAGGATATGTGGCACAACTAGAAAGAGCCAGAAACAGGCCCTGCGGCTATCTCTCCACTCTGCCAGGACTTCAGGAATTCCTACAGCCCTTTCAGAGTTCCATATCCTGAGAAGCAAAAGGATCAGAAGGCAACCCTCATGCAGCGAGGCATCTTTATGTCTCGATCCACCCACCGGTATTCTTCACCCCTTGCGTCAAGTTACTAACCTTTCCTGACTTCTATGTAACAGACTCAGAAGGCGTTCCTAAAGGAATTCATTAAATTTTTCATTTTAAGAAATAATTATAACAAGGTTCTATGATAGACCCTGGAAACCATAAAAACAGTTAAGTACTTCCACTTTTCTTCTTAATTTAGATCTCCTGTAATATAAAAACCTCCTAGATAGCATTCTATTCCAAAGACTCCAAAGACAAGGACATGGAGAAAAACACACAAAACTGTGTAAGTACCTCAAAGTCCAGTCATCTGCCTATAAAAGCCAAATGCTGAAAGAAAATGATCAATAGTGTGACACTGTGAAAAAGGTTTTTTCCAAAGTTGCCTTTGGTCCTAGAGCAGCATTACTGTTCACTTCAAATCCCAGTCACACCCTGAATTTTTAGAAGGCTTTTCACTCTTCTCAGCAATGCTCTTGACTGTCAAGACGAGCTGAGGGTAGGGGAGAATGTGAGAGAACACTGCAGACACAGAGGAGAACTCAGCAGAGCAACTGAGCTCATGGCCTGGTTTTAAACCCAAACTCCATCCCTCACTAGATGTATCAACTTGGGCAAGCGACTTCCTTCTGTAAAGTTAGTCTCCCCACCTGAGAATCGGGGCTAGGATGTAGCCCCAGAGGGAGCTGGGCGGACTAAATGTGTTGAGATGGAAAGAGCTAACAAGAGTGCTTGGCCCATCGTAACTGCTCTATAAGTATCAGCTTATTACTATTTCTATCAATTCCTTAGAAGTCTGCTTCACTTAGAAGAATGTCACAGCTAATGATTTATTTCTCATTGCTTTTGAGTTACTTAGAGTTCTCACAGTAACTTACATTTGACATGATGGACCTAAAAAATAGGACTTTACTCTCAATGGTCATTAAGGGGTTTTTTTTAATGTTTATTTTTTTTATTTTGAGAGACAGAAGGGGAGAGCAGAGGAGTGGGAGGGGCAGATAGAGAGGGAGCGAGAGAATCCCAAGCAGGCTCCATGCTGTGAGCGCAGAACCCAATGTGGAGCTCAATCTCACTAACCATGAGATCACGACCTGAGCTGAAACCAAGAATTGGATGCTTAACCAACCAAGCCACCCAGGTGCCCTGGTCATTAAGGTTTTGAAAGGTAACTCAGGTGCCCCTCTCTTTAACAGACCTGAAAAACAGAATTGGACAACATCACCGTGTGGAAAACAACCAACCTTAACTTTCTGGTATTGCTGGTTCAGATTCTCCTCAGTAGCTCCAACTGGTCCATCAACATCAGTTTCCAGCAAGTTACCATTGACTTCATCCTCTTCTCCCATCGCTGACTTGCCATCGCCTTCTTGAAAATGAGTCCCGTTCTGCTCAATTACCTGTCTCTGTTTCATCCCTGCCCTTTCTGAATCTTGGTCCACATTTGACAGCCAGTCCAAAAGGTTTTCTATTTTGGTTTTGCTCTCTTCCAGCTGCTTCACAGCCGCAACCTGGGCAGAGAAAGTTCATAGTAGGTAATCTGAATGCGGGCCGAGGCACTAGTTTTAAGATCACTGAACATCAGAGTGGGGATACTAAAAGCTGACACACACTGAAAACTGAATGCAGTGAAATTAAACCTTACAGCAACAGGCAATTACTTGGCAGTTGCCACTGTTCTTAAAAATTTTAACTATAATTGATGAGTCCTCATACATTTCCCAGGGAGAAAGTCCTAGAATCCCACTTAAAATTTTTTAAAAAGTTAAACAAAGCCAATTCTTCAAACTTTTGTAGTATTTGGTCAATTATATAACTGGAAACGCAGAATTCTAGTCTCTGGTGCTCAGCATTGCTACTGCTGCCTGAGAGCACTTAGAAATTCAAGCAGCTTTTACACTAATCGTTTTCAACAAAGCAACAGTGTACCATATATTTGAATAAAGACCTTTTCAGTTTCTTCTTTGATTGCTGTTGTCACAACTTTATCCAGCTCCTTTTTTGACTGTTCTGCCTTCAGATTAAGCTGTTCACACTTTAACTTGGCTTCATTAAGTTTCTGCTCAATCAAAGCCTTATCTTCTCGTGACAGCTTTTCACCATTCTCTTTTAAGAAGTTCTCTGTATTTTTCACTATTTCTGCCAAAGCCTGTGCACTTCCTTGCATATCTTTCTGTAATTCCTTATAACACAAAAGAAAAAAAATTATTAAATGATTACCTACTTAATTCTTCCAGAGTTGTAGTTCTAAAAGAGGGTGTGAGCAGAGGAGAATCTAGCATGGATCGCTTGAAAAAGCATAATCGATTTGAGTTGGTTACTTAAATCACAATATTTAAGATAATTTGAAATCTCAAACAGCATTACAGAAAGGTGTGAGATTTTCATATTCATAAAGGGTTATGATTTCTAAAACACTGAAAATAATAACTTTAATAATATAATCTACATAAATTTGCACACACCAGGTATTTTTACATTATATGAGCATATTTGTAAGAGCTTTTAAATACATGGTAATATTATTTATTCAATTTCTAAACATTTATTTTTTTAAGTTTATTTTTCAGTGAGAAGGAGAGTGAATGCATATGTGCATGCATGAGCCAGGGAGGAACAGACAGAGAGAGGCAGAGCGAGAATCCCAAGCAGGCTCCACACTGTCAGTGCTGAGCACAATGTGGGGCTCAAAGTCACGAACTGTGAGATCATGACCTGAGCTGAAATCAAGATTCGGACACATAACTGAGCCACCCAAGCGCCCCTACATTTAAATATATTATCTCTAGTCAGGATAAAAACAAAATAGTTCTCCAAGTGAACTATGATTAAGTTTTCCTAAACCCCAGAGCACTCTACAATGCAACGTTTGCTTCTTTGCCCCAGCTGTTAGGAAGCTCAAGATTATGATGTCTCCTCAGAAGTTATAGCTTCTCTTGGTCTAGATTTCTTTATGGAATTTTTATTCTTTTCTTCCTCCTTTACTTTACACTTTCATTTTCCATATTACACTGTTTTGAACTTTCATATTATTTTTCCATATTTTTAATTTCAGCCTCATCATATTATTCTAAGAAGTACTTGATCATGATCTCATGGGTCAGGAGTTTGAGCCCTGCATCAGGCTCCACACTGACAGAATGGAGCCCACTTGGGATTCTCTCTCTCTCACTCTCTCTGTCCTTTCCCTGCTCATGCTCTCTCTCTTTTTCAAAATAAATAACTATAACTTGAAAAAAAGAAGCACTTGAATTGAAAGAGATACTATTTAGTAAGCCACTACTATGTGAGCATGTGGATGGCTCAGTCAGTTAAGAATCCAACTTCGGCTCAGGTCATGATATCGTGGTCTGAGTCCAAGTTCCGCATCAGGCGCTGTGCTGACCACTGGGAGCCTAGAGCCTGCTTCGGATCCTGTGTGTATGTCTCTCTCTCCGCCCCTCCCCTGCTCACACTCTGTCTCTCTTTCCCTCCAAATAAATAAACATTAAAAAAAACCATTTAAGCCACTACTATGTGACATTAACTATGCTGGTCACTTAATTAAAACAAAATATTTACTTAACTCTTAAAATCAATTGTGACTGATGAAGAAACACAAGCTCAAACAGATTTGGCTATAAAGCTAACAGTGTGGAAGAGTCTGGGACTTGAACCAAGAGCTAACTAGTTACAATGAGAGTGTTCTTTCTCCTGATACCAAAATAAAGTATACCTTTACCTGTCATCATTGTTTGTTCGTTCAATGGAGAGGAATAAATTGTAGAGAAAGAGGAAAGGAAGAAGAAGGAGTTAGGAAAGAGAACAAGCCTAAATGAATGGCTATTTCACCTCACGTGCAAGTGAAGGAACTGGGCTTAAGTGGGCCCCGGTTTTAATTCATCACACAAGGTAATTCCATTAGCAGCCTCCTGTATGTCTCCTCCCCTCGTATCTCACCAAAACCAGTCAGGAAAATTACCTGGCGTTCTTGAAGCTGGAAATGTTAACTCTTAGTAGAGCTCAAGCCTGGGACCATCTAAGTATGTCTTGGCTCAGAAAAGCTAAAATGATTTGGTAATAAGAATAATCAAGCGTTAACACCAACACAGACCTGCTGATGCAAAACCAAACTTTACCTCCTGCTTGGACTGGTACTTCTTCAGCTCAACTGTGCCATCTCCAATCACAAAGGCTTCCTGGTGACCAATCAGGCGGTTTTCAGTTTGGGTGAGCAGATCGCATATCCCTTGGAGTTTCTCTTTGTACTCCTGCTGACGCTCTGCCACGATCTAAAACGGGGCAAAATCAAAGCATCTTAAATGTGTGGACCCGAACTCACTCTTGTGATTACTCCTAACTAGAACACATTTGGCAAGTTCTAATCACAAACTTAGAACATATCTAACAAGATTTTCTGAGTATGCTGTAAACATGATAGCAGTGGGGTAACAAATTGAGCAAGGTGACACAGAAAGTGGAAGCATGTCCCGCATACAAGGGAGGAGACCATGTGTGGATGAAACTGCTCAGAATACTGGCCATGCACATGTGTAAGAGATGGAACCTCTGACCGACAGGAAGAAACATTCCATTTTCTTAAGCTCTTGAAACCTGCGATACACACAATTAATTCTGCAAAAAGGATATCAAAACAGAAGTTAGTTGTGATTTGTCTGTGAACATATTTAATATGTATATATAGGTTATCATGCTAGAGACAACACCTAAGTGCTTCAAGAAGTAATAAAAGCATTGCATGCAATATTTTTACTTAATCACTATGCCTAATTCCATTCCCACCCCTTTGCTCATTATTGTTATTAGATGTAGCACTCCAATATAATTCACTAAATTAAGAGATTAATTTAGTAAGTCAACACTAATACTTGCATCTTTCATTTTCCTATTACTTATATATTAGTTATTCATCTTTGGGCACTGATCATGTTTCCTAGGAAACATGCCAGGCAAGTTCTAAGTATTTTATATTCATTCTTTTATCGATGCTCACAATCCTACTAGGTAAGCACTGTGGTTTTTTTCCAGTTTACCACTGAGAAAACAGTGGTTGAGCGGCTTGCCCTAGATCATGCACGTCTGAGTGCAGCCAGGACGCACTAGGCAGTCTGGCTCTGCAGCCCACACTCTGCACTGCTATCCCCAGGTGCCTCCCAGAAGAAAAAGGTACTTTGGCCTTCTTTATCCTTATATTCATCAATTTATTGAAATTTCTGAGTACATCCCTATTTCCTACTACTGAGGGGGGAAAAAGTCAAGACTCTATTTGAAAACTGTAGTTTCAGGGAGGCATAAAAAATGAAAATTAACGAACTATAGCATTATTATAGAAACCGGATTGTTGTATACTCTGGGATCTCTACATTATACCCTGTCCATTAACTGCCTTTCCAGAAAAATCTTCCCTATTATGCCATGATCCTTAGGTATCCTCATTACGGGTTTCACATGGAAGAACTAAAAACAAAGAATGCCAACTTGACAAAGAAAGGCAAACCTTCTGATCATCAAGATCTTGTTCTAGCTGTAACTTCGTCTCTAAACATTCCAGCTGGGTAGTTACTGACTCCTGTACATCAAGAAAACACTTCTGAGTTGTATTTAAGAGCCTCAGCAGTTGTCTGCTTTGGTTGGGAGACAGGTCTTGTGCATATTCCGAAATGAAGAACTGTACATCAAAAGCAGTGGTCTCCAGCTGCACTTTGGTAGGGCTAAGGTCTTTTAACACACTCTATGAACAAAACAATATAAGGTACAAAATGTGAGTTAAGCCATAATATAAAGTTTACATCAATAATATTTTAAAAATATGTTTCTTATATCAGGGACTGAAGGTTTTACTGACATCTGTCATGATTTGTTTAGTCAAAAGTCTATTCGTCACCTAGTAACAGACAGTAATGATAAAATTACTTCAAAACTATGGTAGTTAGTATTATATGGAAAAGACAATCCTTCTAAGAACACTTTACTCTGGCCTGCCACATCACATTTAAAATGTAACTCAACAAAAAACAGAGACCCAACTTACATACACTTGGCATGTGAAAGGGAGAAATCAACATTAAAATATTACTTGCTAATATTTACAATATTCATGTAATTATGTTTGCTCATAAACAAGCCAACAGGGAATCTGACACATAAATTCAATGGGCTAGAATTTCAGTTTTCTGACTCACTGGCCAGGAGCCTACGCATCATTCATGAGGCATGCTATTCAAATTAAGAACTTGAGTAGAAAAAAGCCATGACCAGTACATAAATACTACTTATACTATGATGTATTTATAAGAATAATTTAACTATTATGTATTTATATGACTAATAAATAAATAAATACAAATCTCAAGATGTCAGTGGTGGAAAGAGAGAGAGAAGGTAGTTGGGACAGCATCAGAAAGACATCCACAAAGTTGTGAATATTTATGGTGGAGTCTATAATCATAAATGTGTGTGACACAAACATCTCTTAGAGACAAAGAAAGTAAATAATCATTTCAGATGTAGCAGTTATGTGTCTTTTCTGCACATTTTTTATTTTATTTTTTAAGTTTTTCTTAATGTTTATTTAATTATTTTGAGAAAAAGAGAGAGACCCCCATGCAGGCTCCACACTGTCAGTGCAGAGCCCGACACAGGGCTCGAACTCACAAACTGTAAAATCATAATCTGAGCAGAAGTCCAGAGTTGGATGCTCAACTGACTGAGCCACCCAGGCACCCCCTACACATTTGTTATTTTAAATGTGGAGGTTTTTAAACAACCAAAATTTTTTTAAAAGGGGGTGCCTGGGTGGCTCAGTTAGTTGAGCATTTGACCTTGGCTCAGGTCATGATCTCACCGTTTGGGAGCCTGTGTCTGTCTCTGCTGACAGCTCAAAGCCTGGAGCCTGTTTCAGACCCTGTGTCTCCCTCTCTCTCTGACCTTCCCCTGCTCATGCTCTGCTTCTCTCTCAAAAATAAACATTAAAAAATATTTAATCTGTAGGTTTTTCAATGTATTTCATCTATTTTGATACTTGCCTTGAGAAACTCCAAATTTTTCTTCACATCTTCCATATTTTGAATGTTCACAATCTCAATATCCTTCACAGATTTTTTCTTCTCTGATATCCAATCTGAGAACGACTCAAGTTTCTGCAGAAATTCTTCATGGGAAACTGCTAGTTTAGACTAGAAAATAAAATCGTGTGTTCATTTCTGTCAATCCCCAAATTTTGAATTCCTACAAAAAATGGTTCTGTTTCAAGTGCTAACAGTATGAAAATGAAAGACTTCATCTTATGACTAAATTTTCAAACAATGAAAATTCTCTTTAAAACTCAAATTCTGACTTGGCATGAAATGTTTCAATGCCTACCATTTCAGAGTCAATTGCGAGTGTGACACGTTTCCTCCTTTCTGAAGACACACTGCTGAGGGAAGAGAAAGCAGTCTGCAGACTTTGGTGGCCCATGCTCAATTCCTCAAGCTGTTCTCTGGGGAAGTCACTGGCAAGAGACTTTAAAAACTCTTCTGCCAAATTCATGTCTTTTCTTAAAATAACAGCAATTGGAGCCAATCCCAATTCAAATGTCTGCAAAAAATATATATCCCAGAACTATTCAGTGAGAAACACAAATATAACAATTCTTGTAAATGTAATAGCACATTTATAATAGCATATATAGCATATTACATATTTAGAATATAATAAAGAAATAAAATAAGCACAATGCTTATTTTTTTCCAAATTAACACCAGCTATCATCCATCACAGGCAGCAGACAGTTCTTACCTCCAACTCTTTAAGTTGGTTCCTCAAAGCTTCCAGATTATTATCCAGAGACTCCTGGTTGTCTAAGGGGGGCTTCATATCTTGTAGTAAAGCCAAATACTCTTGCATTTTTGATGTGTGCTGTAAACACTGCTGTAACTCATTGGAAAACTAAACACAAATTTGGACATGTTAAATCAATAGCCTTTACGTAGTTTTTCAAAGCTAATAAAATGCATGGGATTATTCCCAAATGCTTTATGCAGCTACTGCCATTTGAAATGTAAAATCAACTTACTTGTTCCATTGAGCTATCTCCAGAAGTCATTCCTTTTGACCCTGAAATACTTTCCAGATGGTCTGGGATATCACTGCATAGCTCCCCCAGCTTCTCATCACTCGGCAATGCCGATGCACACACAGTCGGGTTTTCTAGTCCAGTATCTTTTAGGTTTTGTAAACTACAGGAACAGTGGTTTTCTTCTTTGCTTTTACAATCATCGAAAAAGTGTGACCTTTCAACCACCATCTCAGAAGCAGTGGATGACTTTTGATTCAGGTCTCTGACCTGTTCTACTTTCTCTGAATATGTGTCAGTGAGCAGCCTGTAGAAAATATTTTCAAGTTGCAATGGAAGTACTTGAGATGTAATAGCTCTATTCTCTAGCTCATACTCCATCTGGGTTAATTCTTTCATCAATTCAAATGCTCTGGTAATTTTCTGGCTATACTGATTCTGCTTAAGTATATTAAGGAGAAAATCAGACTTAAGATTGGTAATACAGAATGGATCATCTCTACTCTCTGTTTTTAGTTCTGGTGAGTTATTCATGGGGGAAACTCCAGAACAGTCACCAATTTTAGAGTCACTAGGCACATTAGATGCTTCTTTTGCCAACTGTGATGTGCTTACTCTTTTAATTAAGCTTTGAATTAAAATTTCAGTGTCTGCACAGACTGGAGATTCTCCAACCTCTAGAGGATTCATAGGACCTTCTTCCAATCTATTTTCTACATCTTCAACAAATACTTGAGATGACTCAGGAACGTGAACCTCCTTTTCTTGGAGTCCTAGAGACAAGGCTTGTTCTTTTTGCTGCTGCTGCTCAAGTATTTTCATCTTACTGTGAATTTCTGAAAATAATTTGTCTGTGCTTAAAGGGTTACTGGAGTTCTCATTTCTTATTACATTTCTGCACAGTTCTGGTGACTCAAAATCCATATTTCCCCCAAAGTCTTCCACATTTTTAAGAGGAAAGATTGAAAGTGTGCTTTCATTCCTTTCTGGTGTGAACTGACCAATTTCTGTTCCCTCTTCTGAGGCGCTTTCTTTAGTACAAAGATCATTCTGTTGGGTCATCTTATTTAGGGGTGAGACTTCCTGGCTAAGAGCTGTCTTCTCTTCCAGATTATTTATTACAAACTGTACGTCTTCTTTCATGGCAGGGGAAGCCATCAGAACACAGCCTGGGATATCTTCATTTGGTTTCAATACACCTTTTGCTTTTACATCTTTAGCACAATATTTTAAATAAGTGAACAGGTCAGACTCTTCCTCAGGCCCATCAGTGAATGAATCTTTCTCAGTATCTGTAGTCCCTTCAGATAATGGAATAGCTGAAGGAATGTCATCACTGATCACTTTGGAAATTGAGGAGTCAAATATTTCTTCAAGATTCTCAAACTGAACAGGACTTTTGCTAACCACTGTTTGTGGAATCTTTGGTTCATCTGTAAGAGTTACAGTTACTTTTTCCAGGTTTCCTTCAGGATTATGTTCTTCACTATCTGTGATTTGTGGAAATGGAAACTGATCATTAACTAAATCAGGATTCTTCCTTGTACTTTCACTAGGCAAAGGTCTGAGAGATCTACTCTCTTCTACTAGCCCTTCTCTAAGCGCGTTTCCTTTACCTGAGCACATTTTATGAACTGATGTTTCATCTTCTATTAGTACGCTGTTTGGGTCACCGTTCTTTGTAACCAGGCCTCTTTCAGGTACTTGATGATCTTTGGCAGTTACATAGGCTATGGATGGCAGATGGCTTTCCTCAGCAGGTTTTCCTATTAATTCAGGCGCAGAACAAATAGTTTTATCAAAAGGAGAGGAGACTTGAAGTGTCACATTCTCAAAATACTGATCTCCACCTTTCACAGAGTCAGTAGACTCTGGTCCTTGAATCAACTTAAACTTTAAATTCATGAGATCCTTATCTACTTCAGAAGTTGAACAGGTATTAGTATTATGTAAAACACCTACAGAGCCAAAGGTGTTTTCTAATTCAGTGTCTTTAGTGATAGGCAGAAATATATCCTTAAGAGCTATCTCATGATTCAACAGATCGTCTTTGTTTTTTCCAACAACCTCAGCTGTATATTCTGGAAGGTTGCTTCTTTCAGCAACTAAGCTATTTTTACTAATGGTTTCTAACTGTAAAACATTTACACGTTGCTGTTTTTCTAAAGAACTGTAGTTGTGCACTTTATCCAGGAGAACTACTTTATTAACACTTTGATCTTCGTGACCATTTTCCTTTTCACTTACTGTGGTGGCACACAGCTGGATATTTGTACCAGCAGCCTCATCTTGGCACAGGGGCTTTTCATTTTCACCTTCTACTCCTTCTTCATCATCACCATCACCATCATCATCATCATCATCATCAGAATCATCAGAATCCTCCTCCTCCTCCTGATCATTACTGCCACATACATAATACCCATAACTTTCTTCACTTTGCATAGATTCTAAATGCTCAGTATCAGATTTAAATTCTTGTCCAGCTCTATGTTCTTCTTGTCTCCTCCAACACCCAGTGTCATCAAATGTTAGAGAAGCACTGAAGCTCTCTTTGCCCTCTACGATTTCATAATCAGTCAATGAATCACATTCATTACCTTCAAGGCTATTTGTGCTTTCCCTTTCTGATATGGTCTCCGGCAACTGTCCACTGCCCTTGTCTGAGCCAGCTGAATCTGAGTATGTTCTTTCACCAGAATCGAATTCAGCTTTCTCAGTACCTATGAGAAAGTCCTGAAGAGACCGCATGTCCTCCCTCACACTTAAGCTATCAACCAGTGCTCCCCGAGTCACCACAGAATTTTCATTCTCTTTTGAAACATCATAAAAAACATCAGCAGGAGGAGCAGCCCCGTCATTTTCCTCTTGCAGTGTGGCATAGTCCTCAGGCTGTAGACAATCACAATCATCGCCTTCGAGAACCAGAGAATCATGGTCATCATCTTCAAACAAGGGGGTATCATAAAAATCATCATCACTATCGGTGTCTGTTTCCGTCACACTCTGCTGTTCATCCAGCAGTGACGTCTCATAGTCACTGGCGCTGACAGTTTCTCCAGGCAGGGATGTAGCACAGACATGAGGTGAGAAGGCATTATCAGTGTCACCCTGGGGAGTTGTGGCCCAGGAGTACCCTTCCCTTTGGGACTCATTTTTCCTGTTTTCAGGTTTCTGCTGAGAAGTGGCGTGGAATTCTTCATCTTCACTGTAAGTATCTGAATTAAATTTATCATTGTGAGATTGTCCCTGAGGATCACTGTCACCTATATTTAAAGGGTCTTGTTGAGAGTGTTCTCCCTGTAAACTGATATTGATAGCTGCAATTCCCAGAAACTGGTCTTGAAACGTTTCTCCCATTCTCTGACCTGATAACATGGTTTGATCCCTGAATGACAAAGTAGGGTCTTTACATTTATGTCCCTTGCTCTCTGTGGTATGTGAATCATTAAGACTTTCCTGATCATTCCTTAGTTTATCATGACTGAGCAAGGCACTCAGCCTGGGAGAATAGTCAAAGATGGTCAAATCCCTGTTTACATTATCTTCATTCTCTTTTTCACTCAAATCACTGATTCTACTAGTTTTTGATTTCATAACAAGATTTGTTATTGAATCGCTTGCAAAGTTTTGAGTATGTTTAGAATGGCTACATTCATCTGCATTTTCATTTATTCCAACTTGGCTTTGGTTTTCACAGTTTTTAAGTATGTTTTCAGAGTCTTGTCTAAGCATGCCAACTGCTACAAGTCCAGGCTGCGTTAAACATGATACAGAACTGGGAACATACACACTGGATGAATTCTTAACTTTATGATCAGTTGCTATTGTATTTGCCAGGTTTTCTGACTGATGAAATTCACTACTGGTCATGTTATTTCCCGTCTCATTACACGCTTCATTTGTGGCATTCTTTCTCTCTTCAGAGATTTCTTTACGCTTAGGTTCTTTGCAATAACATTTATCAAAACCAGTCGGTGAAGTTACACTGTCATCCCTTCCTCTACTTGGAGCATTATTCAGAAATACACCAGGGAGTCCTAAGACATCAAGACATTCTTTTGTGGGCGTGTCCTCACACTCTGCACTACAGCCCTCCAGCAGCATACCAACAGCCTCATTCAAGTCTCCATCGTATAGCAAAAGCCTCTGCCCTGTGTTTGCATCCATATAGCTATTTATCATCAAATAAGACAGGAATAATTTTTTAGTTTGTTCTGAGTTCTGAGTTGCCACTGGCTCTTCTCCATCAAAAACGTCCTCTTCTTGCCTGTAGTCACGGACAGTAGATGGTTGGAATTTACAAAAAGAGAGCCATCTTCTGGCATTTTTACATGCTTCCAAATCCCCCAAATCTGGCATTTTATCAGGCAGTATTATACTTTTTAAAATTGATGCTGTGTTATTATCTATAATTCCCAGCTGCTTAGCAACATCCAAACCAATGACTTGAGAAGTTTCTGGAATATAAAGAGCAGCTATTTTCTGCCTGCCATTGAGGATTTTGTATGCCAATTCATTTGTAATCAATTCTTGCTGCAAGGAAGAAGATGTAGGAAATATTTCACCAGAGTGAGGCCAGATGAGTCCCACATAGCCTCGCTGAGCCTCTAGTACCAAAAGAGCACTGCTCGAAGTTATTAGATCACACTGGACTGCTTCATCCACCGTTAAGCGTTTAGCAGGGTTTGACTGGATGATCCCACCTGTCTGAACCTGATATGTGAAAATACTGTTAGCCGTGTCTCTGTCAATCACACCTTCCATCAAAGCTTCTTCAACAGTCATTCTCTGACCAGAGTTGCAACTGATCAGACCTCCAGAAAGAAGTTGTGCACCTAATAACCTAAACATAGTTTCCCGGTCTATGAGACCTTCGTGAGCCGCCCTTAAAATGCTTATGCTTCTTCCACATTTCAATGTTATTCTACCTCCTTCTTGTGGTCTCACAGGTAGAAGCCGCATCCCAGTGTTTTCCTGTAAAATACTTCTTTGTATAATATCTTCTAAAGATACCTTCTCGGTGGTGCAGGGGTCAATAAGATCCTTACGCATATTTTGCCTCTCCAGGACTTTAGAAAATAAGGCTGAGGAAACCAAGTTCTGTTGGAAAGCCTTCTGTAGGGTCAGCTGTTCTCCGGTGGCTGGAATAACTAGAAAGCCTGTGGAAATTAGTATCTCAAGCACTCTGATGGCCATGGATTCTGATATCATGCCTTGAGCCAAAGCTTCCAGCACTGGAACTGTGGTAGATGACACAGTGGAAATGATCTCCTTTGCTTGATTTAGTTCTTTGAGTTGGCATAAAACCTGTTCATCAATAAGGCCATGACTTTCGGCATCTTGGAGGTCAAAACATTTTCTTAATTCTGGTGAAATCAGACCAGAAATTATTAGCTGTGTCTCAAGCAACCTGATTCCTGTGTCATAGTCAATAAGGCCTCTTAAAACCGCCTGAAAGACTGACAGGACTTCTCCGGTTGTCTCATCAATGGTGCCTGAAATCACTTTAGCCAGCTGAAAGGACAACACAAAATTCTCAGGTCAGTCTGTGACCCAAGGGTGGGCAGAATTTCATGAAACTTAGTTTGCATTTTTTTAGTAAATAATACACTTCAACATGAAAATCCTCTACTTACCAAGGCGCAGCAATGCTGTGAATGTTAGGCAGCTCAAATGCACAAGTGATCTATGTCAGTGATCTATTCAACAGCACAGGATGTGATAAAAGCTTTGAAAACAACATGCATCTGTGAATTGAAAACTTAATATTGTGTACATTAACAAGGTTAGTGAGGACACAACAGAGTAAATGATGATAGTGAGAAAACAGAACACATACCTAAGAAGGCAAATCATGCTCTCTGTCACTGGGTGAGATTAGTCGACTGACATGAAAGAGAGTTTCAAACCCCATGCTATTGATGTTTACAGCATACAGACCTTGCTCGCAGACAGTAAAAATGAACCAGAAAAGTTGTTACATATCCGCAAAATACACACGTAGTGTGTAAAGTATTCCAGGCCAGGGAGTGAGGAAATTGAATATAAAGCTAGCTTTTTTAATGCTGAATATTGTGTTGAAAATTGTGAATACGTATTGTCACATTTCAAAAGTTTAAGGGCAGGCCAAATTTTAAATGATTTCTGTTATATTGTAAAAACGTGCTAGGGCATCCTCACTACAGCAAATGGCCCAGGATTGCTCAAATAAGCCTCATGGTTATCTCTAAAAATCAAACAAGTTCATAACACTCCAATGTCATCTTTAGAGGTGACTCAAGGCTACTTTATCCATAGTAAAATACCTAATATAGCAGTAGAAGAATGGCTTTTAAAGAGAAGAGTTAGAAAAATGAATGATTCTTTTCTTTTACCATGCAAGGCAGAGATTAAGATGTCACAGAAACTGATGGCGGCAAGTGTAGGACTGGATTTAATACACAACACTGAAATCTCTAAATAGTTAGATAAACTCCATCTATGTTTTTTCCATATAAGCAAATTCAAGGTCATTTCCTCCTCAGTGACATATATGTCTACAACCATGCAGTAAAGCTAAGAATCTTGAAACAGCATCATGTTTTAAATAAATTATATTACCTTCTCCTCTACCTTTGTATCTATGGTTTGTGATTCTTGTAGTTGTTTCAGAGATTCACTGAAGAATGAATTATAACTTTCTTGAAGAGATTTCACTTGTTTTTCCAATTCATTTCTTTCTTCATCGGTCATTCTAAAATAACCAGGAGTATGAAGAGGAATGCAAAACTTCAAGTGATGAAGATGACATATTAGGCTCAAAGATTTTGCAAAGTAGAACACTTTTCTAAATAAGCACATGGTCATAAAATGAAATAAACTCTCAGATACAGATTGCTCAAGTCTCAGAATGACTGTGTGTGGAAATTGAGGATGGCGCTTACACATCCAGGATCCTCCTCTTGCCTGAGATACAGACTGGAGGAAAGGATATGAATTCACAGATCAGCACTTCTCGACATACACACATTTCTAAAACAACAATTACTGTTATCCGACAGAGGGAAAGACCCTCCTGTTAGTTCCAACATGGAAATGGGACAGAGAGATACCATTACTCAAGATGAAACTGGTTCAAGCTGAAGCATGAGTAAAGATAAAAAATTTACAAGGAGATTAACCTGATTCTCTAACATACAATACAAGTCATTGTGGAAAGATACTGGGATAGCCCCAAAAAGGATTTAAGAGAAGGGTAGATTTCTTCCCTGCCTGAGGCACTAGCTGAAACAGATGAAATGACTTGTTGGAAAAAGTAGAACCAAACTATGAGAAATCATGTTGCTGCAAGTCTCAGCAAAGAAAGTGAAAATATATTCACACATATTTTCCGAAAAGTAAAGTCACAGAGAATACTACTTAGAATTACTCTTGTCTTGGAACCTTTACTGCTCACTAACTACTGATCTTTAATCTCCCTGATTTTCTTTTCAGTAATATATGAGAATAGGTACATTTCAGGGTTTTGGTAAACACCAGAAGTGACTAAAAGTAACAATTAAATTGCTAAGTTTATAGTTGTATGTTATTATATTAGATGAATTTCTAATTTACTTCCATTTTTTAAAGCTCAATTAAAATTTACCAGTTTTTGCTTTGTTGAACATTAAGACCACTTCTCTCTTTTGACTAAAAGAACTAGTAAAAACCAACATACTTGTCTCCATGTTTTGCCAAAAACAGCTGCATGGTTTGTAGTGCTTCAGATAACTGTTCCTTCTTGGTTGATATTTCTTCACTGGAAATCTGCAAGGTTAGGAAAACATACTCAAACTCTCCCCTCATCAAGACAAGACAAGAGTAATTTTTAAAAATTAATCACATTTTAATTAAGATCCAAATGATGGGTCTACTTTCTGGGTGGCCCAAACCACTAACCAATCAGTGAAAATCAGTGTAACAGGCTTGAATAAGAAGAGTACTTTATTTAGAATGCCAATTAAGGAAAGTCTCTCTCTAACTGTAACGTCATTTTCACGGGGCAATACTACTACTACTACATTATAGGGTTCTCGCATTCATTACAACCTAAAGTGAATAAAGGTTGCCTTAACATCCCAGGTGGCCAAAGGATCTTCACTGGCCCAACGTCATCCTTGCATCAAAAAGATGCATGAATGCGAAACACTACTCCAAACAAGACTCTTCTTTTCCCCATGCTCCTGTATACCCTGCTCCTTTTGAAAAAATTATGGTGAAAGCATTCATCTGCAGACCAAGATTAAATATTTTTGATTTCTGAAATTTGCAACAGTCATCTGTGACAGAGGAATCAAATTTATCTGTTTGAAGAAAAGCAAGAGGTTGTAACATTTTCCCTCAGTCACACAGTGTATTACTTCTGAATACTTTATTTCAGAAATGAACAGCCATTCTTTTAAATGAGCAGAAATGATTGGAAATGATGGGCAAATGAAAAGTCTATTTTCTCCCAATGCACTCTATTCAGAACAGAGTCAACTGAAAGTCTATTTTTCATGATTACAGGTAATCACGAGGCCATAGTGATTTTTAATACACACATTTATTATCCACATCAAATTTCTTTAAATTTCACTTGACAGAGAGGGAATCTTTATTAGAGATGTATGATTTAGGGCATGATCTGCATTTAAAAGTATCTGTCTACTAGGTCTAGGTCTAAAACAAATTTAGTAAGGTTTGGGAAATTGAAAACTGCAGAATGAGAAAATACCAAGGTTTATCATCCATATTTCTCAAAAGAAGCTTGTTCTCCCAAGAAATCATTGTTAAGGTTTATTTTCATATTTTAGTTCTTCCCCTATCTGCTAGGAGGGAAAAGGAGGAGAAGATATTTTAAACTAAGAATTTATATAAAGTTGCTTTGAAGGTTTGGGGTTTCAAACACCAAATGTAATTGGTTGCCAACTTCTAATTTCTTCCACACTAGTATGAAATACAGTATGTAAGACTATGAGCTAATATGGCTTTATTTCGGTTGACTACTAATCCAACTATATACTTCAGTCTGTATACTTCTCTAAGGGGGAAACCCCAGGTAAGTTGTAACTGCCCTCATATCATAGACAAAATCAGACAAGACACTGAAGTTTTCTCCTATTGAATTATGTCAGTAATGTCTGTTTCAACTGATGACAAATGAACACTGAAACACTGATGCAAGGCTAGAAGAGGAAGCTAATGATAGCCCCATAATTTTCTAGGGTCAGGCAGTAAAAGGAGAACAAGTTGAGAAAAATGCCGCTTAACTTCATGGAAACTTTTTTTTACTTTGATCTTAGCCAAAAGGCTAAGAAGTGATGAAGTTGTTTTTTTTTTTTTTTTTAATACAGCCTCAATTCCAGTGCCAACACCAGCAGCATCAACACTGGACTTTAGCTATCGAAGCCCTGAGAGCCTCAAGTGGCACCATCCAATGGACATCACAGAGCACTACCGTCTCATGAGCTGCAGTTCTCCAACTAATGCCTAGCAGCTGGGGAACAGAACACAGCCCACATCCTCAGATTCTTTTAGGTACAAGAAAGAATCTAGAATTTCTGGTGATTGACTAGAGAACACTCCTTTGTAAAATACAAAGCACAACTAAATTAAATCCTCAAAAATGTTGCTACCTTAATTTGTATCTCTGTTGTTGCTGAACCTTTTTGTTGACCTTTGTAGAATGAGACCATATCTTTATGATAAGGAGTACAAGGATTTACTCTTGGCACAAAATAGGATGATTCTGCTCCTTAGCAACTCTCTTCACTATAACTGAGAGACAGATCTAACCATTAGGAGAAGCACTAATAGTAAGACATAGTTCAAGCTTTGGAATCAGAGACATCTCTTCTGCTACATACTGTGATTCCTTGGGCAAGTTACTTAACCTCTCTGGCCCTCATTATAATTGCCTATAAAAATGGGGAAAATTAAGGTGAACAACTAAAGTACTTTTTTTAGGTTGGCCACGTCAACTCAGTAAATTCTACTCACTATTATTATTATTAAACCAGAACCTCAGTGAATACCTTTTGCTTAGAGAAGGGAGATTTTCCAGCCTTCTCATCATCTCTCAATGTCTTGGTGATATTTGATACCCATTTCTGTAATTCTTTGGCTTTCTCAACATGCTCTTTCTTTTCTTCTTCGAGTGACTTCTGACAAGTGTGAGTAGTTAAAAAAAAAGAAAGATATATTCCAATAAATGATTGAGCTATGAAACTCCCCTCTCCACAGAAAACAAGAATGTAGAAATATTTTTTCATCACACACAGGTTACGGAGTATTTTATTCATTCACTTAACCCTGTTTTATCACATCACATAACAGATGTACTTCCAAAATGTTTATGGTAGCAAAGGAAGCTGTGACATTCTATAATCATCAGTCTAAACTCCCAGCTGGTCTATCAATGACAAATAAACTTGATTTTATTCATGAAGCACTAGAAGATCTTTGAATTGCTGCTGCCTTTGCATTAGCATTACAATCATAATTGTCTTGACAGAAAAGTATGAAATAACTGAAACCTGAGAAAGGCATGAATGTGTACATACATATGAAAAATACACGGAATGAACAAAAATCTTTCCCCTTCTTTCAACACACAATAATGCCGCTTTTAATTAGAGTCCACCTGGAAATGGGAGATTGTCATAAACATTTAGTATGTAAAGAAAGTTACAATGTATAGAAAAATTAAAAACGGTTTCACTTTGCAAGGCCCTCTGAAATACTATATCCTCAGGGATGTGGGAACAAATTTACAACTCTTTGATGCCATGGTGCTTTCTGAGGTGCTCTTTCAATGAGTGTAATGACCATTTAATAAATGGGAGCCTTAATCTCAGGCTAGATCTATTCAGTGATGAGGAATAGAGGCTATGAACTTGCTGGAGTTCATCAAGTTTACCCCATATTCTAGATAAAATACCTTTTTTGGGAGGCAGGGGTAAGGCAAGATTTTTAAAAAAAATCTAACCTAAAAGCTAAAGGAAATCATTTTGAAGGAGAGTAAATTTTTGTGACTTTCAATTTAAAGATTATTCTCTCTTCTGAACAGTCAGCTATTTCCATCCCTCAAGAAATAAACATGCTTTGAATATGTGACATAGTTGCTATTTAACTGCTATTTAACTGATACCAGTTAAATAAATAAATAACATGCTGTCTATTTGACTGATACCAGTTAAATAAATGGTATCTCTGGACAGCATCACCCCTGTGCACAGTTATTTAAATGTGCTATTACGAAGAATAGTAAAGGCTAGAAATTCCTGTCATCAAAGGTTCAGATACTTCTAAGAGTTTAAGTCCTGTGTGGAAATCAAAATCAGCTTTTTCTAAAGCTTCTTTGTATGTCAACTTTCTTTTTGTTTGAGGGCATATTATATTTCTGACATGGGACTTTTGATCTTTGAGTTTCGTAGCAATGAAAACATCTATGATACCAACTTGCAGAGCCTCTTCTAGGGACAGCCGGGAATGAACCTGGGGCTCGATCAGCCCCCCGGTCAAGTACTGGAATTCCAAACATCTGATTCCCATTTCCTTACTTATGATATTTGCATTCACAGCCTCCACCACTGACATCACTTTGTTAGTGACGGGGTGGCTGATCCCTGTGATTACTAAGTCACACTGTCGCAGCTGCTGGGCAAACCCCTCATCAACAAGGCCTCTGTGCAAAGCTTCTGCCACGCGGTACTTTTTGCCAGTGAGAGGATCAATTATGCCCCCTGTACTGACTTGGGCTTCAAGGCATCTGAGGGCAGTAATCCGGTCAATCAAATTTCTGCGGGAGGCCTTTAGGACAGAGATCCTTTCCCCACTGGTGGTCAGCCAGTACCCCGCAATAGGACTGTGCAAATCCTTCTTGGGAACCAGTCGGCTCAGCAAGGAATCGGCAAGTTCTGTAAGTGTGATGAGCCCTTCCTGGTACTTTTTGACCAAGGCTTGGTCAACTGTTCCCTGCTCGATAGCCTCGTCGATATTGAACTGCAATCCTGTTTTAGTATCAGTCAGCATGTGAGAAGGACGCCCATAAGATTCAAAAAACGTGGCTTCCTTCCACTGATACTGCTGGCCTGAGAGCTCAAGATACGTACTTCTGTCAATGAGGTTTCTCTGGAAAGCCTCGTGTGCCGTCAGCTCTGCTCCTGTTTTAGTATCTACTACAGAAATCCTGTGGGTCTTCCCTACATTGAGATTGGAGATGTTCCTCTCCCCAAATGGAAACAGAAAGCACTGGCAATCTACATCAAACACACACATCCGCAGTAGTTCTGAGTAATAGAGAGCTTGCTTGTTATTGGGATTAGGAAAAACTCTCGTGTTGCTAGATGGCTCATGTAAGAACTGCAGTATGGCATTATTTAATAAGCCCTGCTGCACGGCAACTTCTGGAGGAACGCGGATGCCTCGCACAGGGTCAATGACGCCCCCACTGGCAATCTGGGCCTCCAATATATGTTTACCTTTTTGTCTGTCAAGCATTCTATTTTCCATAGCTTGGAACACTGACAATGTCTTAGAAGAATATGAATACCCCAGGGCTGCCTTCTCTGCCTCAAGGAGTCTAATTTTGAATTCGGGGTCAATAACTCCTTCAAGGATCGCATCTTCAACAGAGTACGTCTGACCTGAAATGGGATCAATTATAAAACCTGTTGCGGCCTGTGCTTCTAAAAATGCTACAGCTATCATTTTGTCTATTATGATTTTCTTGGCTGCCGAGGCAAACGAAATCTTTTCTTTTGTGGATTCTAGATAAAGCCCTGCAATTGAGGTGGCTCTCGTCAAAAACTTGCTAAGAGTTTTCTGAACTTCGCCAACAGTCTTGAGACCAAGTCGCAGCTGCTCTACTGTTTTCACGTCCAGAAGCTTAGCTTCAACCAACTGCCTGGCAGTCACGGTGCGCCGGAGACCTTGGAATTTAAACTCATCGTCCCTAACTGAACATGTGTAATCGCCATCCAAATTCTGGGAGGTCTCTCGTTCTGAGCCTTTCTTAATAAAATCTCTCTGGAGTCCACCGGATGCTCTGCACCCTTCCAGCATCCATTCTTCAGCACTGGGACCTGGGTTCTTTTCTTGTTTTAATGTGGTGACTTCTGTGTGCATATCACACTGCTTGCTCTTAGCTATCTGTAACAGGAATTCAGGAGATGTTAAAAGCCATCTAAAGAACGTAAGGTCACTTTACCCATCCTTATTCCAAACAAACTTCCTACAATAACAAAAATAAGTAAAGAGAAGAAAATTTTCAAAACAATGAGGGTTCAGGGACAAGTAATATTAGTTTGAGAGTATGAGGTTTACTTGGATGACAAGATATTAAAATGGTATGTTTAGGGACACCTGGCTGGCTTAGTCAGTAGAGTGTGTGACTCTTGATTATGGGATTTTAAGTTTGAGACCCATATTGGGTACAGAGATTAGTTAAAAATAAAAATATTAAGGAAATTGTCTCCAGAAACAGAGATTAAAGTGAACTACTTGGTTTTTCAAGCTTAAAAAAAATTGGGGGGTGGGGGGCATCTGGGTGACTCAGTCGGTTAAAGCATCCAACTCTTGGTTTTGGATCATGACCTCATGGTTCTTAATACTGAGCCCTAAGTTGGGCTCTGTGCTGATAGCGTGAAGTGCACTTGAGATTCTCTCTCTCCCTCTCTCTCTGCCCATCCCCTGTTCATGAACATGTGTGCTTGGTCTCTGTCTCTCAAAATAAACATTAAAAAAAATGTTCATCAGAATCTAATACCATAGGTGTCATAATATAACTATTACATGTGTGTATTTGATCTCATTTAAAACTTAAAGAATGATAATTTGTACTAAAGATTCAAGTCAATCACTAGAAAATGATAGCATTATTTTCTGCCAGAACTACAAAAAGCCTATCTCACTCAATGATATTAAAAAATTTAGTCTAGCAGAGAAAGGAAACAAGAGAAGAAACTTGATATGGGGTAGCTGATAAGCTCTCAGAGTCCAGAGTATACCTCCAAAGGAGCCAAAAGCTTCGCCAGGTCCACTTCACATTTGTCATCCTGATACCTAACTGGTGGCCTGGAATTGTACAGAGTTTGATCTCTTATCTTCTCAATTTCTGATAGTTTTGTAATAGGGTTTGCTTCATCAAAAGTTATCTGTAATTCAGTGCTTGTCTGAGAAAAATACTCAGAGTAACACTGCTGGCTTTTCTCTTTCTCAAGCGGAGCCCCTGACGGCCAGAACTGGACTTCCTTTGGTATTTGCTCGACAACCCGATGTTGCCATTTTTCTTCTGACTGCTGTGATTCTTGCGTCCTTCTCGGCAGAGGAGATCTGGTCGCCGAGCGAAGCTGCCCTGGGTTCCTGGAGGACAAGTCTCCAGTGTGCTGACATTCTTGTACCGCCATCTCAAAATCCGGTTTGAAGGTACGGTCTTTGGCTGGGTTCTTTTTTCGGATTTCACACTGGAGCAAAACTAACTGATGCTCATGTTCCTTTATCTGTTGATCCATCTTTTGCTTCAGGCGTTCAACTTCACGCTTCTGGGCTACCAGCTCATCTTCAAGTTTCCGACACGTCTGGTAGTGATTTGCTTCCACATTCTGCCCTCGTTGCATTTGCTCACGATATTGCTGAAGCTGTCTTTCAAGTTCTATAATATTTGTCTCACACAGCTTAGCATTCTCTTGAGCCCTGCAGTTTTCTCGCTGAAGAGACACAAAGTCAAGCTGGATGCCCGAGATATCATTTTCGGTGATAACTTTGGAGTCCATTAACTTTTCCATCTTCTTCCGGAACTCCTCTGCCGAGCGTTTGAACTTGTCAGATTCCTCCTGAAACAGAAGCATCTTTCTGTGGGTCATCTGCTCCTCGATGGTCTTTAAGTGCAGTTCGTCTTGTACCTTTTTCAACCTGTTGTTTAACTCCTGCACCTGAGCCTGCTGCAGCTGTGCCCTCTGCTCCCCTCGCCGCTTCTCCTCTTGGGAAGCAGTCAGCTCTGCACTCAGGTTTCTAACCTCCTTCTCAGTATTCTGGATGATAATGTTCTGCTGGTCACACTTCTGCTTAAACTCACTGACTAAATTTTGACTTTTGGCCAGGTCGTCTTCGAGGCATTTAATTTTTCTATGGAAATCCTGTTCTGTTTTTGTCTGCTTATGCAAGTGCTCGTTTGTGTTGCGTAGCTGATCTTTAAAACCATCCGCCTGAATTTTTAGGGCCTCACATCTTTGCTGGATAGCTTGTTTCTCTAAAACCACGTTCGCCGATTCAGCCTGAATTCTCTGCATCATTAACTTGGTTTCGTTATTCTGCCTGGTGAGCTCATCGACCTTTTGTTTTAGCATTTCTGCACATTCATTACTTTTCTTCAATTCTTCATTAAGCTTCTGGATTTTATCATTATTTTCTTTCTCAGCTTGAATGTTTTGAAGCAACTGTGCATGGCTCTTCTCAAACTGTTCTTTTAGATGATCTGACTTTCTCTGGCAGAATCGTACTCTTTCATTAGAGGATTCCTTCTCAGCCTGAAAAGAATTCACTTGTGAATTTAAATGCTGAATATCTCTCTCGGCTATAGCACGGGCCCTAGTGATCCTGTCTACTTCCCTTTGCAGTTTCCCTTTTTCCTGCTGAAGAGATTCTAATTCCAGTTCATAATTGTGCTTGATTTTCTTAAGATCATTAGCCTCTTGCATGACTTCTTCTGCTTTGTCTGTGGTTTGGTTCAACTGCCTGCTCAGTTCTCTGAGCTGCTGAGAATACCCTTCCTCCACCTGATCCTTCCTTTCCAACTCTAACTTAAGGCACTTGAGCGTATTATTTGTTTCAACCAGTTTTTCTTTTAGCAAACGAGCCTTTTCCTCAGAGGAAGTTTTTTCAAGCTGAAGGGCATTAAGTTCATACTTCAGCTCTCTCATGTCTTTTTCAGCCTTTCTATTGGCGACAGTCAACTCATCCACCTGCTGTTTGAGTTCTTCTGTTTTCTGTCTGTCTGTTGTCCCCCTGTAGGGCGCAGCCTGTGCAACCGCACTGGCAGGCGACGTACTTTCTCTACATGAATACTGAATTTCAGTTATCTTTCTTCTCGCTTCCAGCTCAATTTTCTGCTTTTCTTTCAACTGTTCCTCTGCTATCTGCTTTTGAAATATTAGGTCTTTTTCCATCTGCTTTATCAGCTTCAAGAGTTCTTCCTCATTGTCTCTCTTTTTTCTCAATTCTTCCATCAACTTATTTTTTTGTTGTTCCAGGTCATTGAGACTTGAATCTTTTCTTTTCAGATGATCTTCCAGGGTTCTCCTTGTGAAGGTGTTCTCCTCTAACTGGTTCCGGAAGTTCAGGAGATTTTCCTCCACTGCCGCCCTCTTGGCCTCGGCCTCCAGGGTGAGCCTTCGCACCCGCTCCAGCTCCCGTTCTGCAGCCTCCTTCTCCCTCACAATGGTCTCCAGCTCCCTGCGGTACTGCTTGGCCTCACTCTCGGCCCTGATTTTCTGCAGAGCAATGTCTTCTACATTTCGCTGCTGCTTTCTCAATTCATTTTCCGCAGCCTCCTTGACCTTTGGAAGTTCTTCCTCTGCTCGAGACTTTTGTTTCTTTAGTTCAGCTACCATTCTCTCCAGTTCACTTATCTTTCCCGTAAGTTTGCTATTCTCAATCATTGTTGCCTTCTGACGCTGAAGCAGATCTGAATATGCCCCATGTTCAGAAGTCTCCTTATACTTTTTAATCTACAAGAGATGTTTAAAAGTGTCAAAGTGTTCTATTCAAATTTATCTGTAAAAATCTGAAGCAATGCTCAAAAAAGTACTTATAAAAACAAGGGAAACAAAATGCGGAACAAGCACTATCACCACCACCACCATCACCATCACCATCACCTTCTTGAGAGGAAGCTTCAGAAAGTCGGCAAAAGAAAAGCATAAGCAAAAACAAAAACAAAAAACCCTTCATGTCAGATTTGCTAAACCAAAGAACCTTTTTTTTTTGTCTCGCAAGACTAATTTTGTATTAAAAATTACCTAGGCTCGAGATTTTACAGCAAGGAAGAAGGGACCTTACAAAACATACAGCATGACCACAACCTTTTACAGATGAGGACACTGAGGTGCAGAGAGGTCAAATACTTTTGAAAACTCGCACAACGGGTGAGTGACAAAGTGGGAAGTAAAACTCAGAATGGCGCCCTTTCTGCTTTCACTCACAACTCAGTCCTACAAGCTAAGAACATAAAGGAACCGAACGACAATTAAAAATTTAGTTTTCAATATGTAGCCCAATGGAAATTGAAAATGATATTTACATCTCTCTGTTTTATGGTTAAGGAAAGAAAAAATTCTGGTATACTTTAAAGAGTCAAATCAAGAAATAATACCTAACATGGGGAAGGAGGAAAATTATGTAAAAACCTGTCATTTCTAAAGTTGAATTCCTCAGTTGTTTATACTTGCTGGATTATGACAGTTATAATAACCAGAGTTGCTAATGCAAAGGCAGCTATAGTCCCTGGGGGCCTTAGAAAAGATGTGCTTCATATACTCACAGATTTTGTTGTTGTTGTTGCTAATGACATGTCTCATATGAATCCACCTTGACAAGTACCTTTAGATACTTCATAAATATAAAGATATTTGTTAAATACAAATGCTTTTAAAAATGTAATAAGGGAGTCAGCTCTGATGCATAGGAATAAAAAAAATTTTTTTTCAGTTGATATTAGAATCAGTCTCAGCTAGGAGGAATACATTCTACATTGACTACAGGACTACATGATAAGGGCTAGTATATAATTCCAATTTAATTTCTCTTTATTAGTAACCATAAGACTGTTAGTTTCATATCACCAATTCAAAATTATCATAATTAGAAATAATTTAAACAAGAGTAGAGAAATCATTCTAGGTAGCAGATTTTTTTTTTCTTTGAGAAGCTTTGATGAATTTTAAGAATTTAATTTACATCATAGACCATACATCTTATACCACTTCTTTCAATTTTTTTATCCCCAATAATTTTGACAAGAATATCAGTTGTTTCCTTTGCTAACCTAAATATGGTTTCTCATAATAAAAATTCATATAAAAACAGATCTCATCACAACCTGCGATAATCAGTGATCTATTTTATTTTGTTATCAGAATCAACTCCTGGTGACACTGACACATATTATCTGCTTGAATATCAAAATTTCAGTATTTTTTTGAGATGATTTCTTATTGGGCTTTTTTTCTCAATTCCTTATCAAACTTCTTTAAAACTTAGCTGTTGCTAAGAGCTTTTGAGCTGTTTTTTTCTTCTGTCATGTTCTGAGGTTAGGTTTTTCTCTCAACACAGATGAGAAAATCTTTAGCCATCTAATATCCATTATCCTCTACTAACATTTTTCTAATTTGGTCTTATTTTTTGAGGTTAACTTGTATCCCTCTTTGATTTTATGTTTCTTATTAAAAAAGTCTGCTCTCAGACCAAGACATCCAATGTAAGTCTTTGCAGACTGTTTCCTGGGTCTGAAAACCAAGCTATGTATCTTTTATAAGACATTCCATTAATATGATCCTTTCATGGTGCACTTTTAGTTAGGAATGTTTTCTATCTATTTTGAGTTACAGTCCCTGCACGGTCCTCCGTAAACTATAGTGTTTTGACTTTCGATCCAATATAAATCTTTTACATTTCAAAGGATGACAAGCCAAATTTGTATACTATTTCAGGATTTCTGAAATATATTTTGGTTCTATCAACTTCTACTATTATACCTCATCAGATAAACTGAGCAAAGTGGCTCATATATGTGCAAATCAGATATACACTATTAAGAAAAGAACTTATATTTAACTGCTAAATATACAATCTAATAGATCTATATATCATTTTAAATGAAATCATATCTCTCAAAAACTAAAAAGGGAGAAAAAATTATAGATGTTCTTTCACAGATGAGAGATGTATATACCGATTATTTGAATGGTCCTCAATATTCTGGTTCTCCTTTTCAAGTGCAAAGGAATCTAGTTATAAAGACTTGCAATTAGCTATGTTAGTGAACTGCTAACCCTGAACAGACTAAAATAGTAGAAAATAAGAAGTAACATCTGTTGGACATTGACTACTGTTTCGATTCTCTCATTATATGAAGTGTTGACACTAAGTATAATCATCTTCAGAATTATCAATAGTCTAATTTAAAATGGCTAATGCCTCACAATTTACTTAATTTACCATTCTGTCTGCTATTTTTGTCTGTTCTGTGGTTAGGCAGAGGAAGCATATTAAGATAATAAAGCGATAGCATAATCCCTTCAAAATTAGATACAACACCCTTTTATGACAATGTATTTTTATCAATAACTCCTTATTCTATTTCTAAATATATTTTGTAAATGTAGAATAAAAACACAGAAATCTTCCAAATTAGAATGGTACTTAAATAGTCTTTTTACCATTCACTATAGGTTTTTGGGAGCAATAAAAGCAAGCAAAAAACTCCACAGTTTGTAAAAAGCAATATCATTTTGTACAAAAACCTGCTTCTTCTTAAAAGGAAAAAAAAGAAAAAAATTCTGCCAAACTGCCAACAGTCAATAATTTAAAAGAGCCATATAAGCCACTGACTCTAATAATATTAGCATCTTAGAGTGAAAATCAACAGTGTTTTCCCTATGTGAGAAAATCTTAAAAACAGACCAAAAAATCCTAGGCCTCTACTCTTTATCATTGTGATTTTCTAATTAAATAATAACTTATCAACCATGTCAACTTTTTTTTTCCCCCAAACATATTGTAGTTCCTTTCAGTTAGCTGTTCACTGTTCATGGTTACCTCCTCCTCTTCCAGCCTCTTTAACGAATCACCAGCAAATTTAATATATTGTGTCATGAGGGTGACCAGAGCAGTGTATCGGGTCCTCAGGTCCATGAACTGCAAATAATGAAATAAATAATAAAGACACAATCTCCAGTGGCTCTAAATCAGTTTAATGAATGTTGATTAATAATTATAACATTAAGTAGCCTTTGTGACAGTAAAATACACAATAAGTAGGCATGAATGAGCTTCTTACTGCTATGCAAACCAGCCTACATGACAATTCTTCTCTAAATGTAATGATGAAGTACATTTATTATTCTCTGTAATTAATAATCTTAAATAAAGCTTTTTGAAAGATTTTCTAGAACCCTTAATGGAATGCATTGTTTTAGGTAGAGAGTTTCTTTCTTGGACAAGGAAACAGTTCTGGAAATGGGCAGTGGTCAAGTGTGCACAACACTGTGAATGTACTGAGCACCACTGAACTGTACCCTTAAAAATGGTCAAAATGGTACACTTCCTATTATATATATTCTGCCAGTACAAATAGATAAATACAATTCTTTCAATATTGTTTCTCTCTTTTATAACCCTCCCTCCTCCCCTGTGCTTTTACTACCTCTTGAATAATGAGATCTGCTGAGCTCTGCATCCTTCGGCGTTTCACGGGAGATTTTTGCTGTGAATCTACCATGGCCCGGTAGGTCATTGTTTGTAATTCATAGTCCTGTATAATGGAGTCAATAAGATTACATTATTTAAAGCAAAGCATTAACGCTCCATTCTACAGTGACTTGGTGACTTGAAACAGAGAAATGGAACCTAGTTTCACTGAGCAACATTAAGAAATTACTGCAAAACTACGTTTTTAGGAATCTATCTAATCCTGGGATGTTTCTGAGGTGGTAATAAAAATGAGAAACATTTAGGGTGGTCAGAAAAGTTTCCTAAGGCTCTTTAGAAGCGCATGGGAACATTTAGTTACAATATGCTAGTTATATTCAGCCTCTCTTTCCTCTGGATAGGCAACAGAACAGTAGGTCTGATGGCTAAAGCCAGGCATTGTCAACAGCTTCAAAACACATGGGAACTTCATCTCCTAAGAAAGTCAAGCTCTTCCAGGGAATATTCTAGCAATGTTAAACAAGAGAAAGAGAAAGAGAAAGAGAGAGGGAGGGAGAGAGAGAACATACACAAGCATGCACAAAATGATATGAAACCAATTTCAGAGCTATGCTTTTATTCTGGTGTTTTGTGTGTGACTGGGAGAGAATGAATGAACCTGAGGCTGACATGTGCCTCATGTGTCACAAATAATTTTTAGGTAAGTGTCACAGGGTTCAAACGATTTTGTTTTTATTTTTTAACACAGTGAAATGACTTGCAGAGGCTTTTCCCCCCAGTATTTTGTTGAGTCACATACCTGAACACTAAACTTGATGCAAGTAACTAAATCTTCTTACCTTCACTGTAGTTGAGTACTGTTCTGCATATTTTTGACACTCGTCCATTTTGCTCTGTTTCATTTCTATTTCAGACACCAGCATCTGCAAACACATAGAGTTTGAAAGAAAAAGAACAAGGAACTCTATACTACTTAACTACTTAAGATGCTTAGAACCTAAGAAATAACTATACCCTTTAATAATAAAGCTTCTCAGTCCTTTGCACTTAACATGTAATAAGGCGAATTACAAACTTCTCCATTAAGCCACATAAGTGACCTGGCCTCAGGGGACTTCCAAAGCAAGGATTACTGACCTCCACAGGGATTATCCAAAAGTGGACTTGAAGGCCTTGACTCCCGCCTATTCCTGATCAAAGTGGAGCTGGATGCTACTGTGCCCTCAAGATGGAACAAAAATCTCAAAGAATTCAATTCTCTGTCAAACATGGCTGATTAATTTTCTGCCACTAGCCATTTTTATTTATTTAGGATCCTGAAAAACTATTATGGATACCAAAGTACCAAAGAGATTTCCATACTAATGATTAAATGACCATACTTCTGAGTAAATGATTAAATTTGAATACTATCCCAACAAGCTATTTTCTTATTCTTTACACTTTCAAAAATGATGTCCAAGGAAACAATGTACATGATGTATATAAGTTTGGATTATAGGATTTTTATATTTATGATTTACGCCTTACCTTCCTCCAAATAGTCACTGGCTTTTTTCTTTTAACAAAGTAAAGAGAAGGGTCATGCTCACCAAATGCAGGCACACCCTTAGAATAAGGAACTGTTTTACATACCTTCTGTTGATTCAACTGTGTGGCTAGAGTTTTACTATTTTCAGGCTGATTTTCCTGAATCTTTCTCTGCGTAGTTTCAACTTGCTGAATCCAATCATCTAAAGGGTGATAAGTGTCTCTGTAGTACTTCAGTGATTTGCCAATGCCTTCTAAGTCCCGTAACCTAAGAGAATAAAAACAAGAGAGTCACAGTTTCCGACAGTGTCCATTAAGAGGGTGGAAGGTAGAGAGGAGAGACAGAATAACTGTACTACACGCACCAAGTACAACACTAGGCTATGTGTAAAGAATTCAAGGTTTATCTCCAAGGGACTCACTCCATACTGGCTTACATTGAATATAAATATTTTGTCCTGGAGTTGTGCAGCTTAGTAGTTCTGACTTTTCTAGGTTCAAGCCCAATAGATTAAAAGCTAAAAATCAAGAAATTTGGAAACTTAACCGTAAGTATTATCAGTTGGCATGTTTTAAATACTTAAAGCTTGTATCCAATGGCAGTTCACTTTTGAAACAATGACCAAGTATTTCACTGGATAACTCAACATGGACCCAGAGAGTACTTTCTAGGAGCTGTGTGACAAAAAACCCCAGTTTCTGTGATTTTAAAAACGCTACTTTAAATCTACATAGCACATATTCTACAGAGATTAGATAACATACATTTGGACATAATTTTACTTCACAAGAACGGCACTGTATTCTAAAGGCACTTAATTTGCATTAATATGAACATTAAAATGAATGATAAAGGACACTATTCAATCTCCTTTAAGATGAGCCCTAAAACCATCCCATTTCCTTTCACTTTTTTATTTCAGTCACTGGGTTAATGATTTCAACTTTCTTGTATCCTAAATTAAAATGAACATGAGATCATTTCAATTGCTTTACACTTCTTAGGTCTAATACAGATTGGTCCGTACAGCCCTCTCAAACACATGATCCGTGTTCTTATTAATTCTCGGTTATTTGAATACTGTACATTGGTAATAATGTAGAGAGCTATATTTTTTTTTTCCTTCAGAAAAGGCAAGTACATTTACTATACAAATGCCAGAATACATCAAAAGTTTTAACAACATAGAGTTAAGGGGCACCTGGGTGGCTCAGATGGTTAAGCATCCAATTCTTGATTTTGACTCAGGTCATCCTCTCAGGAGTTTGAGCCCCTCATCCAGCTCTCTGCTGCCAGTACAGAGCCTGCTTGGGATTGTCTCGCTCTCTGTCTCTCTGTCTCTCTGTCTCTCTCCCTCCCCCCTCGCTCCCGCCTCCCTCCCCCCTCTCTCTTTCTTCCACTCTTGGCCACTCCCCCACCCTCCGTCTCTCTTTCTCACACTCTCTCTCTAATAAACATTTAAAATTTTTTTAATTAAAAAAAACATACAGTTGAAAAACATTGATTTTGAAGTTAACTGTCTTGTTAAAGTCCACCCTAACCAAAAGAAATATAATTAGATAGAGCCCTTGCAATTAATCAAATTAACTATATATGGAAGTGAATACATATATATCTATATTTCACATATATATATATTTCACTTTGCAAAATTAACTATTCACTGCGCAAGTTTCTTTTAAAAACCTAGTAGCTTTAGATTTTACCAAGAATACAAGGATAAGCTTACATCTGTGCTGACACCGAACACAAGAGGCTACTAACCTGTTGTCAATCTGAACATGAATATTTTGCCACCTTTCGACTAACTGATCCGCTTTTTCTTGGTGCCAGTCAGAATCAAGGTCCCGCTCTTTATAGGTTTTACACATTTCATCACTGACGGCTTTAGCTTTCTGCAATCCATCCTCTAATGCGTGGAAAACCTCTCTCTTTTCATCTACTTCAGATCTCCATTGCTAAAATACATTAATGGGTGAAAATTATAAAAATGTGTCAACCACTCACTAGGTAAACAATGTGTTTACCAAACTTTACAATTTATGTACCAATGATTGATATAAAATAAGATAAAGGAAAGACTATCTTCTATATACAAAAATAATATATTAGGTTGAACTATATGAAATTATCAATATTTGACTGCACTTTGATCTATAAAAAAAGCAATTTTATAAAGTTCAAGCTAAAAGACTTTCATATCAATAAAATAAAATTAAGCAAGCAAATCTCATTGTTTAAAAGTAAATACTTGCATTAAAAATCAATGAAACCATTTTTCATTACTTTGTAATAACTTTATAGGCATGCTTTACACATAGAAATATCAATACAGATGAGTACAATTACCTACCTACTTTCTTTCTTGAATTAAGTCCTCTACTTACATCCTTGATGTCTTAACTACTTCTTTTAGGAAGAAAATCTACTAAAAATAATCTAATTTTTAACTTTAACTCCTTTTGCTGACATGAATGGACTATAAAAAGCTATTATCAAAAAGATGCAAATTTCAAATGAGAAAAACTCTCCACAAATTAAAAATGACTCATTTACACAAAGCTATGGTATACAGAGATACGAAATGAAATGAATATAAATATATTCAAATTAGGATATTTACTAGTTGATGTTTGAAGATCTAGATGCTAGTGAAATACTTTTAAAATATGTTCTTATAAAACATCCAGAAGTGAGGCACATACCTTTAAAGTACTTATTAGATTCTCAATATTATTCTTGTCAGCTATAACTGCTTCTTCTTCACAGAGTTTAGTTTCATAGAGTTTTACAAGGGATTCTGCTGCCTGAGTGTTTTTTAACACCAAATTAACAGTTTTCAGTCTAAAAAAGAGAATGCAACAGCAGCCTCCTATTAGTAAATGTTTATTTTCCAATAATGCAGTCTGTAACGATGCATGATTCAGCATGTTCTTCACCTTGCAGCCCTGATATATTTACTACTAAGATTAACACTCGGCTAACTCTCTTTTTAATGGTGAGCATGTGCTCTCATGCCCTGCCCTGCAAATGCTTTTTTGCAAGAGATGCCAACATAAGGCGGTCTTCTTTCAAACCTTATTTAGACCAAACTTGAGAGGAAAATCCTATGGGCTAGAACAGATGTGGGATTAAAACTGCAGGCAAAATGTGGGAATACGACACGTATGCCCTAGTCTCTGAGGCACATTTCCTTTCAATAGGTAGCATAATAAATTCGTGGAAATATTTAATATATTTGTTACTAAAACAAAAAAGGGAATATTTACATTCATAAAAATGAATGTTTTTAATGAACAGCATATGTATGTATAGAGGACAGCAGTATGAAGCAGATTTATATTAAGATAGAGGTTACAGAGGCGCCTGGGAGGCTCAGTAGGTTGGACGTCTGATTCTTGGTTTCTTCTCAGATCATGACCTCATGGTTCACTGGTTTGAGCCCCACATCGGGCTCTGCACTGACAGTGCATAGCCAGCTTGGAATTCTCTCTCTCTTCCTCTCTCTTTGCTCCTCTCCCACTTGCACTGACTATCTCTCAAAATAAATAAACTTAAAAAATATATCAATAAATAAAAAGACAGAGATTACATACTTATCTATGTAAGTGGAAGACATAGAATAGACTTGGTTCATGTTCTGAATGACCACACCAAGCTCAGACCGTAATGTGGGAACTGACGCAGAGGTTGCTGCTTGACTGAAAAATTCTTCACATTTATTTGTGATTGTTCCCAAATCATCTTTTAGTCGCTCCAGCTCTTTCTTTAGTTTCTATAAAACAGAGAATAAACATAGGTATTCGGCAATCACTCAAAATGGGGCATCTTTCTTAAAACAGTTTAAAAACACACAATTTACATTTTAATCAATGACTTAAAAAGCTACCTTTTCTTTACTTTTTCTTTATCATGGAAACTAAGACACAGAATTCAAGTCTTATAATCAGTAATTCCCTTACTGCCCATCCCCTTGGGCATAAACATCTAACTTGGTGCTTCCGCATTCAGCAGGTGGTCAACAAACATAATGACCTCTACTATAACAAACCCGGTGAAAGGGCACACACTTCTGTGTCTACCTGAGTCACATATAAACAAATATAGAAATGAATTACAGAATCCTGGTTCACAATAAGCCATAAACACATAATCAGATCTCACAACGTGACCAGTCAGCAAAGCTGAGCATATGAAGTCACTGGAGTTGGATGATGAAGGTCACTGAGACAGTAATTTACCTTAAATTAATTCTGTCCCAACACATTTACACATCTCACCTCTTGTTCAGTGATTCTGAACACACTTTCATGCAAATCATCTCTTTCCAGTGGAGTGCGGATCTGTCTAATCAACCGATCTTCACAACTCTCTAACCGAAGTCTAATGTTTCGAACTTCAGAGATGTAGAGGTTATACACAGATTCCTCTTGCTCCTCTGTGAAAGTAAATGTAATGTTTAGAAAACACCTGTTTTCTGTCTTCTGGATGCTGCTGTTCATATTTTAATGCAGTGGTTTTACTACTACTGGGACATAGCTGATCAAACTAATGTTACCAGTAATCCCCACGATCCCAAACTAAGGATATAAACCTTGAACTAGTAGACATTACAGTTTATGAACAGTTAATAAAATTTCCCTAACAGTGCCAACTTATGATTATATTTTTAATGTTTTGTTTTTGAGAGACAGAGTGCAAGTGCAGAGAAGGGTAGAGAGAGAGGGAGACAGAATCTGAAGTGGGCTCCAGGCTGTCAGTAGCCCAATGCAAGGCTCGAACCCACAAATGGTGAGATCATGACCTGAGCCAAAGTCGGATACTTAATGTAATGAGCCACCCAGATACCTGCCAATTTCTGATTTACTTTCCATGGAAAGTAAATATATTATGCTGTTTTATGATCACAAAAATGTGAATTATATTAGCTGAAGATTTTTTAAATTAAAAATCCTTACAAATGAAAGGTAGGTAAAGAATTTGTTAATGTTTAAATTTTTTTAAACAGATTATTAATAAAATCTTCTCTCTCTAGGCAATTATCAAAAGAGTTTAGAATAAAATTTATATTTAGCCAAAGTTAACTAGATAAAACCTTTTCCTCTAACCCCTACATAAAATCCAGTTTGGGTTATAGGAAATCTCCGTACCTTCCTCTCAATTTTACTATGAATCTAAAACTGCTCTAAAAGAGTCTTTTAAAAAAAAAATCCAGATTCAGTACATGGAAAAATAACTAAATCTTCTCAAAATCCAGAAGATCATTCTGAATATTACATTACAAAATGGTGAAAATGCTAAAAAGCAGATGTGTTAAGAATTCAGTTTATAATATTATTTGGGTGGCATCTTCTAATTAATTGACCATTGACCTCCTTGTATCTTCCTACCTCAAACATACTTTTAATTTCTGTGTCTACGTATCATAGACTGAGTAATATAATACTCCTAAGATCAAGATTCCCACTGACAACAGAAAATAGCCTGATCTAAACACCCATGGGAGCAGGGGGGAAGACAAGGATTCTCATGCTTTACCTCTTTCTGCTGATTTAAGAAGTTCTTGATAATACTGCTTACATACATTAACCTCCTTTTCCAGTTGTGTTATATCTGAGCCTGAAAATATTTGGGATTCCTGGCTATCTTCCAGAAAGTCTTCAAAACGAGATTGCAGGTTACTCATAACTTGTTGATGTTCACCGGGTAACATTGTCTTTATCTAAAGAAGACCAATGATCCATGTAATCAAGTGATTATAGTATTAACAGCTAAATTTAAATAGGACAGTTCTTTTTTTTTTTTTTTAATTTCTCCTAAGAGAGACAGAACATGAACAGGGGAGGGCCAGAGAGAGAGGGAGACACAGAATCCAAAACGGGTTCCAGAGTCTGAGCTGTCAGTACAGATCCCGATGTATTAGGGTCTCCTGGTATATGTCAGTGGAGAACCATTTGAAATTAATGTTATTCTTAACGAATATTTTCGAGTTTTAAAAGATGAGAAAAAACAAGATTATAAAACATCAAAGGAAGAAATCAAATTATAGCCATTCCTGTAAGTCCAAACACTATATTCTGTCTCCCTATCAAAATGTAATAAGCACTGAATGAAATATGGGATCTCCAGATTTCCCCAATTCTTTGAAAGTGTCTTCTATTCAGCAGGTATGTAACAAATATTCACAAATTATGAGTATCAGCACAGATCTGCTGGACTCTGTTCTATCCTGGAACAAACACAAAATTCCACCCCTGAGGATAATGTGCCCCACATTTTTGGACAGATCAGCTGAGGTGTAGATTTATACTTACTGAAGCCACATTGCTAGCTCGAATTCTATCAATTTCATTGATGAGATAATGCCAGGACACTACACTCTTCATGTTTATGTGAGACTCATGCCAAAGAGTCAGGACATTCTGATACTGTTGCTCAATTCTGAAATATATGAAAAACAAACACCTGATTAAGTCTTTTCACTTCCTCTAAAAACATGCTACAGTTTTTCCTTCTGCTTGTGAAATATTCTGTGTTTACTAGTTGTAGATCCTTCTGATCCTAGGGGCCTTGACAAAGTATTGATTGTTTCCTCAACCTTTCGAGAGTCTCCGAACCCAGCTCTATGTGTTTAGCGAGCACATACACACCTGTTTGCAAAGTCGATTGCCTCTTTGTTTGGTGGAGGGACCGTGAAGCACACAGACGGGACCATAGCCTCATTCCCAGTGGGGCTAATGACCTTCCATTTCGCACGGTGAGAGTTGTTGGCCAAAACACATTCATCATCTTTGTAAATGGTTATCTGGTTTTAAATGAAGAAAAGAATAACCCAATGAGGTCACTATGGACTAATCGTTTATCATAACCAATCTTAGAATTTTTTGTTTTTGTTTTCTTGATTCATCTTGGGTCATGATCCCACGGTTCATGGGTTCAAGCCCCACGTCAGGATCTGTGCTGACAGCAAGGACTCTGCTTGGGATTCCCACTCTCCTCTCCTCTGCTCCCCTTCTCTCTCAAATAAGTAAACTTTAAAATAAATATATAAAATACAAGAATAAAGCTGGGAACTGGTCTATTTCTAGAGTACCTCAATTTGTCTGTAGTCACAGATAGCTTTGATTGGAATAGAAGTTTTGAGTGGACAGTCAGGATTTCTTGGCTTCAGTTGAATTATTGTTTTGGCTCTCCCCATCAGGCTTGCTACTGTGCTTTTATACTGCAAAAGTTCTTCTTTCTCTTCCTAAATAATAAATAAGATGGATAAGAAAAGGTAAAAGACTCATACTCTCTCTCTTCTTTTTAGGGCTTTACACAAATAAAATTTCATCACAAACTCTGACCACCTGGTCTAAACCTTCAAGCCCTCCCTGCCCCCTCTTGCAGCTCTCTTCCCTTGTCTTTTTGGTTTGCTTTTCCTCATTAGCATTTACCACTGCACGCCTGTACTTTACTCATTTTTCATGTTTCCTGTCTGCTCCCCTTGTCACATGGAAACACCAGGAGTGGGGAGATTCTTGCCCGTCTTCTTCACTGCTCCACCTCCAGGACTTAAAACAGTGTCTCCATACCAAGTGCTTACAGTCATTTGTGAAGTGAATGGCTAAACACACACACGCGCACACACACTCACAGAGAAGACCATCAAAACATGTATTTTAAAAATCAAGGCAATCACATAAAAAAACACTTCAATGTTGAAATGCCTGATTGAATGAAGTGGAAATACCAATGGCACCAAGGAAAGGTGAAGTTCTGCACACATAACAACAGGACGGAATACTAATCTACTCCTGATTCACATGACTGGTGGAATGCGCAGACTCTTGCACTAGTACCATTGACTCCTGAACCAGGTCTTCCAGCTTGTGAATGCTGCTGGATCTGTCACAGCTGTACTTGCGCTGAATGGCGTCCTTGAGATTCTTCAAGTAATCAGTAGCTTCTTTGGCATCATTGAAAAACTATAAAAAGATGAAAACCGGCAGTTCAAGCATATTCAATGCCAGACAAGTACAGACTTGTCAAGTCCAAGTCCAAGTACTAGAGCCCTGTGGACCCCTCGTCAGTGAGAAGAGAATAAAATCACAAGACAGGGGCGCCTGGGTGGCTCAGTGGGTTGAGCATCCAACTTTGCCTCAGGTCATGATCTCACAGTTCATGGTTTCGAGCCCCACATTGGGCTCTGGGCTGATAGCTCAGAACCTAGAGCCTGTTTCAGAGTCTGTGTCTCCTTCTCTCTCTGTCCCTACTCTGCTCATGCTCTGTCTCTCTCTCTCTGTGTCTCGCAAAAATAAATAAAATGTTAAAAATTTTTTTTAAAAATCACAAGACAACTTAATAGTCACATCCCTCCTTTACCCAAACAACCACTCCTGAATTTGGATGATTGTCAGTAAATGCTAAGTGTCTCAAGACTGTATCTGTGTTGTGCTTTGGTCCTATACTATTCTGGATAAAGTTCTGTTTTACTTTAAGATCCAAATAATTTATGAGTAGGAGTGAAATTCCAATATTTTAAAATTTCTGAATAAAAAAAAAGAGCTCTCTGTAATGACACATTGTAATGAAATATTTCCTTGTAAAAGGCATTTATAAAATAAAGATTTTTCTGACATTTTAGAAGGGTTTTAAAGGATTTCCTCCTTAATAGAATGCTTCAATCTATCCTTTTGGACATATATACCATTATTCTACAAAGACAATAGCTCAGTTTCTTTCCTCTGCACATTACATACGTGTCCTTAATACCCACGGAGATACTTTCTGTAAACTGGCCCGAATCGCAATACCATCACCTCACATACCTCGAAATACGCGGTGTTTTCCTGGATGTGCTGCTCCACACACTGGCACAGCTGTAAGACCCAGCTCCACTGGGTCTGCATCGCCGCTCGGTAGGCCTGGAAGAGAAAAGTCACAGCCGTTGTAACTGGCTGGAGAGCAATGACACACACAGACGAAGCTTTTCATGGGTTAGAAACTCTGTCGCTGAAATTGGCGATGAGATTGTTTTAAGAGAGTAAGAGTTGAAAATTAGGGGAGTGAAATGTTCCTCCTAATAGAAGAGCCCTCGCTTGCACAAAGCCAGTCCTAAATATGTAAATGTAAATTTAAATTAAATTTAAAGTAAAAAAATTTTAATGCACATACAGTAAATGGTTCTGTAGTTTACTTGTGTTTTGTTTCTAAAACTAGGCCAGAACTTCCTGGGGTGAAACGGGTGACTTCTGTATTTGTTTTTGCCAGAGAAACGTTTGGGAAGAGTGAAGAAGAGAGAGTGCGATCCTTTATCACTTTAATTCTGGAACCATAATTATTATAGTGCTAGGAATTTTTATTACAAATATTTTCACTTGAATTTTTACTATAAAGTGAATCTCATGTGAGAGCAAAAATGTAACAGAATACCTACTTCATAAAGAAAACAAAACACCCTTTCATATTTAAGATGCAATTCACTGACTTCCAGAAGGGGGTGATCTAGATATTTTAATGACTCCGTTAAGCAAGCCTGTCATTCTTCCTTCTGGAAAAATGCATTTCTGCTGAGCTATGCTCAGGCAGGATTTCTGAATGGAATATACAAACAGGAATGGAAATCTGGCAACATATCAGAATCATATTACCTGAGCCCTCAAATTAAGGTACTTTGAGCAAATTGGCTATAAAAGACATATCATTGTGAGTTGTCAGATTATTAGTTTCTTTATTCACATAACATATGAAAAAGTGTTGATAATTAACTAAATGTTACCCATGTGCCCACAAGACATTGGATAGGCCAATGGAATCATAAACATGACTCAAGCTTAATTTTATCCCTCAAGAAATTTTAGTTAATTAGATTAGCATTTCTACATAAAAGTAATCAGGTTCACATTCACATTATCTAGTCCCCTTAAAATTCTTAGCCTGTAATCATATCTCCTAACAGTTTTCATCTCTATCTTGAATAATACCCTATTTTTTGTTTATCATCATACAAAAGTATATCCAAATCCTTTGTTATTCTAATTTGCTTTCCCTAGTTCTCCCCACTACACTCCTAGTTCTTTAATTTCCTATATGGCATTTCATGTGCATGCAAGACTCTATTTTTCTTTTTTTCTTTTAATGTTTGTTTGTTTGTTTGTTTGTTTTTGAGAGATGCGGGGGGAAGAGAACAAGTGGGAAAGAGGCAGAGAGACAGAGGAAGCACAGGCTTGACCCCACAAACTGGGAGATCATGACCCGACCCAAATTCAGTGCTTAACTGACTGAGCCACCCAGGCACTCCAAGACTCCATTTTTCTATGGAACAGGTCAAATATAACACTCCCAAAACTTCCTGTTGAGGCCTAAAATTTCACTAATCTTTTGTTTTGTGGCAATTTCAGTCAACAAAGACCATCAGATTCATTTCCTCACCTGTGAGAGTTTGAAGCATGTCACATTTCAAGCACAGCTCCATCCTTTCCCTCTGGCAGTATACCATGTTTGTCCATGTTTGATGGACTTCTCTCTTATAAAACACCCCTTTACTTTGAGCAATTCACTAGCTCTAACTAGTATATATTAGGACTAAACAGTAAACATCTACCACCACGCCATGGGAAACCTGATAAACCCCACACCAGTTCTCCATTTCGGGATCTGAAATGTGTGTACTATGCCATGATGCTTTGATAGATTACTGTTCCAATACAGCTCACAAAACCATATCATGAATACAATTATTAAGTTAAATAATAATGACAAATGCTTCCTGGGAACATATGTAACCAAAGCTATCTAAGTAGTAAGAGTGTGTTATTTGCCTCGTTCTTACCACAATGCTATGGGTTAGAAGGATCGCCCCCATTATGGATGGGTGAGGGAGGCTGAGTCCGGCTATATGGCTTGCACAATACCACAGTCAGGGAGAAATTTAAGAAGTTTGTAACGTCAAGATCCTTCATATTTACTATAATACATCCCTGTAGCCATGGGAGTTGACAAAAGGACCTGTATTTTAAGTGACGGGGGAGTGACACACAGAAAGCAAGAGAGCTAAAGGCAAGAAACACTATGATTTGTTGGATACATTATTTTTGAGCCACATTGTATTAAAAGTTTGATACTTTGTATTTTTCAGTTTATCAGCAATAAAAGAATCTGCAGAGTGACAATCAAATGTCAATATTCGACCATGACCATTACGCTTCCTGACTTACCTCAATTGTCAGTCTGGCTGGGTGATTTTCCAAAAGTAGCTGCTCTGCTATCTCCTGAACTGATTTAATATTTTCTTCCTTTTGATCGAGTTCTCTCATTAGTTCCTAATTTAAGAAAGAATTAAGAAGTGAGCTTAGAAAAAGATCTACACCTGAGACACAACCTTGGCATTCAGTGACAAGGGCCATACGCACAGCATGGTAATCTTTTTTCCGAGCTATGTTGGTATTTCTTTCACTCCAGTCATAGGCAACTTCCTCCTCTTCTTTTTCATTCAACCAAATAAGTTCATTAGTTGCACGAGTTACAAAATTATGGAGTGTATCAAGGTGCCGTTCCTGATTCCGGGATGTATTCTTCATAAGAAAAATCACTGTAAGAATCATGGCTTTGCAAAACAGAGATAAGGGAAACAGAAACTAAAAAAAAAAAAGGAAAACTTACCAAGAGTTTTGCATACTGACTCTCTAATCGGTGTAACTTTTCTGCATACGTTAGTTTAAGAGGTGCTGTCATTTGGATCTATAACAAGGGATAAAAAGACATTGAGGTTAGGGATTCTACAGAATTCTGACTCATACTCAATCTATTATTTTGTTACAGGGTCTTTACAAAAAAAAAAAGAGCAAAACACAGCTAGCTAAAATGAAATATATACAGACTTTAAACTAATATACCTCACTGATTTTAGCTTCTTTAAGGCTAGATTCAAATTCTTCAATAGCTCGGTGAACATTTTTATGGTTCTCTAAATGGCTTTCAACACTTGGCAAATCTGATCCCCATTCAGTGCGGTCCAGCTGCACCTTAAAATGGAAAGATACTAGAGTTAAAAAAAGACACTGATAGTCATAAAGCCCAAAACTTTCAGGTAAAGTAAACACTTTTTTACCTGCATCTCATCAACCCAATTCAGAAGATCCTGAACAAATTTCATGTTGACTTCCTCTTCTGTTAAATTCTGATCCAGCAAAGAAGACTTCAGAAGGGGCTTTCGGATCTGCATCAGTTTCAGAGTTTGTAATGAATTGGGCTCCACTCCTGAACTGAAACTTGGAACTAATCCTCCTGATGGGAAACCAGGTGTATATGCTGGAGTGACAGATGGAGTCAGGCGGGAAGTGAGACCTGATGACAGGCCTGACGTTACACTAGAAGGGGTCAGGGAAGGCGTCAAACCCTGGGTCAGCCCTGAACTCAGACTGGGGTTTAAGGTCTGTGCAAATCCTGAGTTTAAGCTTTGAGTGATTCCTGATATCATGAGCTTCGTCTGTTCTGTCGTCAGCATGCGCCCTTTGTTGTACACCGAGGAGCATTCATTCCTTAAGGCCATAATTTCATCGCGTAGTTTTGCAACCCTGGAAAGAAAATCAAAAGACAAACTATAATGCAAAAGGCACTTTTCACTCTAATGCTAACTATGGATATGTTAATAGTAACATATCAATATTGGCTCATCAATTTTAACAACAGAGTCACACTAATTGAAGATATTAATAATTGGTAAAGGGGGGTCTAAAGGGTCATATAGAAACTCTGTATTTTCCAATCAATTTTTCTGTAAACATGAACTGCTCCCCCAAAATTGTCTATTTAAAAAAAGCCATAGGGCGCCTGGGTGGCTCAGTTGGTTAAATGTCTGACTTGATTTTGGCTCACGTCATAATCTCACAGTAGTGAAATGGAGCCGAGATGGGATCCTTGCTGGGTGTGGAGCCTGCTTAAGAGTCTCACTCTCTCTCCCTTTGCCCCTCTCCCTGCTTGTACGTGCTCACTCTCTCTCTCTCTCCAAAAACAAAAAACAAAACAAAACAAAAAGACAGTCCTGGTAATCATATTGACAAAATTTTGCATCACAATTTTTTTCACTGAATTTTGTGCTATAAGCACTTTCCATATTATCACATAGTCTTTACAGTGAACATAATTACTGCATTATGATGTGATCATTCTATTTGGCATGTAGGGTATTTCCAAATTTTGTCATCAAAAAATATTTCTGACAGGAAAAAAAGCTTTTTTCTATGTTTATTTATATATTTTCTATATTTAAAATTACAAATTCCTAAAAATAAAATTACTGGGTCAAAGCATCATTTACAATTTTTGCTTTTTATGTATCTCATAGACATATATTTATAATATATGTTGTCTACAACCTGAAAGGGTTCCATCCCCACCCCCAAACCCACTTCTCAGAGATACAGAACTTTATACATTTATATATATTTTCCAACATTTTGTTATAAACATTTTCATGAGAGGATAGATAACTTAAAAATGAGTTATAAAGGATGCTTTTCTTATATTTCCCTTTTCCAAATGTCATACAAATATTTTAACTGTTGGTATGTTAGTTACTTCAGTATTCAATATTGTATGTACTATAAAATATTTTTCTATTCCTTATCTTTGAAAAACAAATACCTATTTAATATCTCAAAATATACCTGAATTAAGACAATACACATTTTCAACTGAAAAGAGCCTAAGAAATATGCACACTCCGCGTTCCCACCCCAGGTGCCCATGAAGTGATTGCAGAAAAGGGTAAGGCATGAGTACGTAGCAATCTCACCTCTGCACCAACTGATCTGCCTGGTAGTATTTCCCATCAATAAGAATCTGCACATCGATTACATGCTGGCGTAGAAGGTTCTCACATTCAAGTATATACCTGGCAATTTCTGCTTCATTCTGAAACTGTACTCCTGATTCTAGTCTTTTAGAATCCTGTATTTTAAAAGAACTCAATATTAATTCTATGAAACAAGTTTCCAAACTAGCCTCAACTATAAAATTCAAAATACTGGAATGCAAAGCTATTTATTAGGTCTTCTCTGTTTTTCATTTTGGTTCAAAAATATGCTTTCTCTTTGCTCACTGTTCCTCAAGAGAGCCAACAGTGATCACAATCTTTAACAAACTTTAAGTTTCAATAGAAGACAATGCAAGAATCAACTTAATGTTACACAAAAATTTTTAGTTCATCCCAAGGTACAGACCCCTCCACCACAACCCCAATGGCTCCTGAAATTAACTTACAGATTGGAGAGCATTTCGGGCAAGTATCAGTTTGTCTTCACAGATGACACTGTCCCTTTGAACTCGGTTGGCAATCTGCTGCAACATTTCCAACCTAAAAGAAGGGACAAAATAAATTAAACCTCTCCCTTTGAAGTCCAGAGTTTACCGCTCCTGAAAAACACTTCCCCACCAAAAGCAAAACACAATCCTACAGTGATAATTCGATACCTGTGTCCATCAAAGGATTCATTGCCAAAGCTAATGCAGGAGTTGATCAAAGTTGGACCACAATTAACGGAGAGAAAGTTTTCATTTGAATCAAGACTGGTTCGAGTGCTGGTGGTGTTACTAAACACAGAATCACTGCTACGGTAGCTGTAACTACTGCTGTGCATTTTTATTCCTGAAACGATGTTCTTTCTTTGACCATTAAAAGTAGACTAAAAAGTAGAAGGTCTGCTAAAAGCTCTACTTCTAACGGTGAAAACCACAGCTAAACGTTTCAGCCTTAATAGCTCCTTAAATACGCTCCAACTTGCATATTCAACATACAGCAAATAATATGCTGGTAACTATTCAAAAGAATCTCGCCTAAAGCCATGCGTTTGCTAGCTGAGGTTTGCCTTTTGTAGCCTGCATGAAAACTCTACAAGTATGGACAAGGCAGGCTCATCAGGGCGTCACTGAAAAATATTTGCCAAATATTTTCATCAAGAGTCATCCAATTGCAGCCACCTAAAAAACAACTCAGATGCCTCTCACTGAAGCCCAGGTACCATTAGTAAAGGTTATTCAGGCAATCACAATCACCAGCTTAAAAATGCAAATATTCATTCACAGTGTGACTTTTGCAAAGGGCCAGGTCTGTCTGTACTGACGGAAAGCTTGTACTTATAAGCACACAAACAAGTGAGTTTGATGAGAAACAAAGTACATTTCCATTTTCACCACCATGTCATTTGTTTCTTAGGTTAAATTAACTGGAAAATTATCCATTTCCTTTTTTTTTTTCATGACTGCTGTCAAGAACGTTACTTCATCTGACTACTGTTACTTTATATTTTTAAAAGCCAAAGCAGTAGGGAAGCCTGGGTGGCTCAGTTGTTACACTTCCCATTTCAGCCCAGGTCACGATCTCATGGTTCGTGGGTTGGAACCCCATATCATGCTGACAGTGCAGAGCCTGCCTGGGATTCATAATCTCTCTCAAAATAAATGAGTAAACTTAAAAAAAAAAAAAAAAGAAAGAAAGAAAAAGAAGTCAATAAATCAATAATGCCAAAGCACTAAAGTAGAATATCAAGGCAATGATTGCAAATTCAACTTGTCTGTGCTTGTTTTTCCTTTCTATGGGCTAATATGTAGCAAAAGAACATGGGTTCTTTCTCATTTATCTTTTAAACATTCTTATGCTACATAGTTATTGCTTGCAATTAATAGTTAATGCCCAAAAACTTGCATCAGAAAAGATGAAGGCATTTACTCAACCAAGCTCCTCCAACATTTTCACACCCCCAATACTACAAAGCAAAACTGTTGCTTCTCCATTCTAAAGGTAGATATTTTTCTTTTCAGATGGCAAGAAAGGAGAAATTTTAGAGTATCATATCAAATATAGTTGGTAAACAGAAAAACTCCAAATAATAACAGCAGCACTAGCATTTATGAAGCAACTATTATGTGCCAGGAAATTAACTGATCATTTTATATGCATGACCTCATCTCATACTCATAAGCACCAAATGTGGAAGGTACTATTACATCCTGTTTACAAATGAGGAAACTGAGGCTTAGAGAGGTTAATGAACTTATCTAAGATTACACAGTTTGCAAGTTAGGCTGAAAATCTAAACTGGGATTGACTAGCTCCTGGACCTTGAATTCTTAACCGCTGCATTAAAATCCGGCTACTATTCTGACAACTAAAAATCTACTCTGTATCCTTACTGAGACATATTTTTCCATTACTTCAGATGATTAGCTTAATGTATAATTTTAATCACCCACAATTATCTCTTCCATAAAAGGTCCATCTGGGTGTTTCAAGCTTATTTTGGATCTAGATCCAGTTATGCAGATAGAATATTACTCCTTAACAGGAATGTAATCAGTAATTTAGTAAGTGACTGACAAGTTAGCCTTGCTCTCATATCTTCAGTGAATTATTCTTTCCTATTTCAACAACGTGGGAGTCATGTGTGGGACACAAAGAACCAGAGTACACTAGGCACCTCCATGTGCCCAGTGTGTTAAGCACCGGCAACACAAAAGACAGAAAACCAAGTCTGTTTCCACAGTCTTGGGGCTCACTAACTATGAACAGGCAGTCCTTACTCAAACGATCATAGAAATAAATATAAAATTACAACCAAGATATGAAGGAACAATACATGTAAATATGAGAGTTATAACCAAGACATCTGAACCAGCCTGGAGACCACAGGAAGTTTCATGAGGAAGTAACACTGAAGCCGGGATCTGAGATTGATCAGAGTGAGGAGAGACAGGGAGGATGAAAGAGACCTCCCTGCCAAAGGAACAGATGGTGCAAAGATCCTGTGTATGGAGGAGGGCGGGACCTTGGCGCATCAGGGCTTCCAAGAGACAGCCAGTGTGGCTACAGGGCAGGGAGCGAGGAGGGTGGGCAGTGAGAAGGCTGGAGAGGCGCACGGATGGCGCAGGCCCAGCCTGTAAGGCCCAGGCCCGACGGAGTTCCCAGCTCCCTTCCCCGGGGCCACAGGTCAGGCTGTGAGGGAAGTACAATAATGGAGACAAATCCATTCAACAAATATCTCCTAGGGACTAAGCATGCTTTCCCAGGCAACCGGGGAGAGAGAGGATGACAGTCAGTGAAGATTTCATGGAATAAATGCATCTGTAGAAATGGGAGTTTGGACCAGCATATCCTGAGTATTCCCTAAGTTCCACTTCACGGCCCTTTAAATGGCGACACACTGAATCTGGCTTCCATTGCCCCATGGAAGGAGGGCCTTGGCAAAAATATAACAAGAAACGAAGCAAGTTAACTGTTGACCTGCAGAGGGATCCAGGCCCTGATGCCTTAAATCTATGGGAAATGCCCACAGGTAATTTAGATTATTAGAGGAGACTTCACACACCAACCCAGCCTATCATGTCCGATTTACTCTTCAAATCTCTTGGAAGAGTTTCTGGATAAGAAAATGGGAGAATCAGAAAGACTAAGTGACTTATCCAAGGTCATACAGCCCAGGAAATGAAAAATATAAATGTTGGTCCTAGGTCTGTCTGGCTCCAAAACTTAAGTTCTTTCCATGAGAACAGAGGCACCTCCCCACACCCAACCTGATACCCATGGCAGAAAACATCTCCCGCCTACCTTTCTACTTCGGGTCGAAGTGCCTTTTCCCTCTCGAGCATGGCAATAATGAGTTTTCCCCATTCTTTTTCTATGTCATTTGGATGATAACCTTGAAGTAGTTTGATGCGTCCAAATTCTATCCAAATCTTGAGAAAACAAAAAGTTTAATATGAAGCAAGGATGTATACAAACACAACAAAAAAGATTAATGCTGAACAAAACAGGAAATTCCTGCTTACCTCTAATAATTTATATAGGCGTTTAATTTTCGATTTTTCTGTCTCCTTTGGTGGAATTTCTGTTTCTTTAAACTGTAAATACTGATTATAAAGTGCCTAGAATGAAAGGGAAAATAAATGGAGGCCCAAACTTCAAATACCCATTTTCATTACCACACAGAGTAGCCACTTCAAATGCCACTTACTGTGTTACATGCATTCAGTGGAATTCCTTTATAAAACTGACACTCAAGGACAATACTGATTCCAGCTAGTTGGCGACTAGGTTACAGTACGCATGATCTGACAAGGGTGTAATTACTGATGTGAGCCATGATTCAACATGTGCCATGCAGGGATCTGGATAATAATAAGCCATGGCAGTGTTTAGTACGGTTCTAACTAAAACTCTCTCATCATACAAACAAGAAAACAGATCTTTTTAAAGATTCACTTTCCAAATGCTGCACTTTAGCATTCAGTTTTTGGAAAAATAATCTGATGCAATTCCCCAAAGGAAAAAAAAATGTTGTTCTCTTCCGTATTATGGATCTATCCTTGAAAACATAATTCTTATCACATAGATATCTAAGGGCTAACCCTTGGTTGCAATGTCTCATTGGAATGATCCAATGCTCCATTATAGTACTTAACCTTGTTGGCCAGGTTAAACACATCTTGTAATAAACAAACATAGATGCTGTTAGTTGCAGCTATTATTATAGAAGTTTCAACTACATAATTAAATTATCTGCTCTGTAGATACTAATTTGAAAATCTCTTAAAATTAACTATTAAAAAGGACCTTCATAAAAATTATACAGATAAAACACACCCACATTAGTAAGTATATACAAATTATTTCAATTCGTGTTGTTTTTCTAAAAAAATTCCCTATAAATTTTCAGGCAGCCACATTTCTGAAGGATTACACTTGATGTTTTACTGGTGAATGAAATTATTGGTATTTCCCCCATGAAGTTTTGCCCATGTATCATGTGCTATCCAAGGCACCAGCAAGTAATCTGTGTAGCTACTCAAACTTTCTTCCAAAACTAAGAATTTGCATTAATCAGAAGCCAATACAAATTTAACCAAGTGTCTGTACAATAGGAATCCATTTGGAAATAAGCTGAACTTGAAATCTGAAAATGGCTTTGAATTCAAAATGCAATGTTTCAGGACATCCACTAGAAAATAAGCTCAGGATGCTGATATGAGCTAACCACCATTCCTGGTGGATATGGTGAAAGAAGGGGGACATCTTTCTGGCCCTGGAAGGTTCTGCATCCACAAAGGGAGACATCACACAAACAGCTTCAGAACACTTAAAAAGCATCACATCAACACATGCCAAGTAACTTCGTGCCAAGGACAAACTCCCCATGGCAATGTGAATAAAAACTGTTCCACAGATGTTCTGTACGGGTGCATGAACACGATGAATAACTTTAACAGGACCCACCCTAGGTTACTACAGTTTTTGCAATTCCAGTTTGTCAAAAAAAAGCCTATAATTCAAGGAATTAAGACTTTATTGTTAATATTCACATTATCCATTTCTTAAAGCAGATCACTTTGTTATTAAAAATTCAAATACAAAATGAGATGGTACTCATCGTAAGTTTACATATCTACAATTCTTTTATATTTCTAGGATGACTTGCCTCAAAGAGTTAGCCCTGTTTTTAGGTAGCAGCAAACGTCTTACTAAATGAATTCATTTACACTGGAAGTCAGGTATGTATTTCTGATTTCATGGTGAAATGGAGTATGTGCTTCTTGCTCTACAAAAAGAAGCCTCTATAGCAGGTTTTTTTTTTTATGTTTCTCTATAGCAAATTTTATCAGGGTTTAACCACAGGCACAATCCCAACCGTGGTTAAACTTGTACCAGCTTCCCAGAGCCCCTCCTGCTCAGCCATCTGGTGGGCTCCCAGCTTTGCCCATACACCAAAAACAACTCGGCAATGTCACTTCCAGGGTCTCTCAAATTATATCTTATAACTCTCAACAATTCAAAGCTAAAGGACTATAAATTTCTTTAAGGTGTTATTGCTACTATGTTTTAATTATTAACGTTTACCTCCATTTTCTCTGAGTAATGGGAGATGAATAAATTTAAATATTGCCTATTTATTAGTTGCTTGTCAAGGGTGATTTTTCTTGAACTTCTGAAATTAGGGAACTATGATAACATTATTTAAAAGTTTAATAATCAATTCAATCCTTTGTAACTTCTACAGTGACACAGACCTTGAGTTCTACGGGATTATTAGGAAATGTTCTCTCAGACATTGTGGCCACATGGTGTCTAATCCACTGAATGAGGTAGTTCACCATATTCTGGTATTCAATCCATTTGACTTCAACATCCTGGAACAACAAAGTGACAGAAAAGATCCGTGTCTGCAGGTAACAACCTCCATACCTAACACAAGGTAGTCAAAGGTCATTCTGTGAATTTACACATTCTTAAGCCTGTCAGTCAGAACCAGCTCGGTGTTTTCTCACTTTTCACCCACCCCACATAACCAGCTTTGAAAACATGCTACCAGCATCTGACAACGAAGACTGGCCTGGTGCCACTTGTGATTCAGAGATGGGGGCTGCCTGGGGCACTACGTTAAGAAGGCTTCTGAGGCTGCATCCAAACGCAGCAGGAAGAAACACTGTGATCATTTTGGGGTTTTTCCAGGCACCCAAGATGAGGGAGTAAAAGCGTGCAGCCTTTACAGATCTACCCACTGTATGGCTGAAACTCAATGTATAGAGTATGTAGGAAAGTAGACAGGAATAAAAACTATAGGAAATGTATATGGTAGGATTAGTCATTAAGCAAACCTTTTATAAAAATGGAGAGAACTGGACGGCTGTCACCTATGTTCAATTAAAAGTATTCGACAAGTGCTTATTACATGCAGCATTATGCTACATGTTGTAATAAGAATTTAATGCTTTAAGACATAATACCTTTTATCAAAGAGTTACTGTCTAGATGGGAGGCAGGAGAGTCATAACATAAACAGTTAAGCAAAATGAAAAGCAGTGGTTAATTAAGTGTGGAAATAAGTGAAACAGTAGTATAGGATAAAGGCTAAGATAAGAATCTGGTCATCATGCATGTGCCTCAAAACGATCACCAAGGGATTCTTGGAAGAGGAAGTCTCTGAGCAGTTCTGCAACAACCAGTAAGTACAGGGAGGGGTGAGATTTAAAAAATAGGGAACTCCAAGTGAATAGGACCCTGAACTAGAAATGCCCTGGGTACCAGCAAACGGTCTGTGTTGAAACTCTGTAGCTAAAAAAGTAGGTACTCAGAAATTATATATGCAGAATTTTCAATGTCAGAATATCTAGACTGGACTTTGCCTAACAAGCCATATGTAATCACTGAACATTTTCAAGCCAAAAACATCAGGTTTCAGGAAGATCAATCTGGTGACAGTGTGCAGTGCTGATGAGAAGAGGAAAACAACAGAGACAGAAAACTATAGAAAAGCTGTCATCCTAATGAGGAATAACAGTCAGGAATGGGGTGAAAGCAGGGAGGAGAAAAGGTACAGAATGGCCACAAGAAACATTCCCAAGCCGTGCTCAACACTGAATCGTTGGCAGACATCACAGCAGAGGATGAGCATGGGGGCCAGTTACGCAGGGATCAGAAGAGGATAAACCTCCGAGAGAAAAGAACAGGACAAAGAGAATGGAAATAGGTCCAGAAACCAGAGCAAACTGAGGTGGAAAAGATGAGCTCCAAAATCTTCAAAGTAAAATAGGAAAAAGAGTATCTGCAAGGGAAAGGGGAGAAGCCCAGATGAAGGGGCTCATCCTCCAACGCACAACATCTGAGAGTTTCCTGTTCTCTTCCAGAAATGCCTCAGTGTGTGTTCATGGGACCACCTCAAAATGCACAGCTGAACCGATTACACAAATGTTTGGAACACAGTGGACGAATGAGGAACCCGAAGCTCTCTGTGCCACACTTCACTCTGCTGATGAAGTAGCTTGTTAATTTGGCAAATCAAATAACCTTCCTCTCGATGTAAATTTTAAATGAGAAAAACAATTCCTAGCCCACTTACTTCATGAGATTATGAGAGTTAATAACATTGAAAGTGATCTCAGATGTGAAATATTCTGCAGACACCGAAAGATATCAAAGCAAATATAAAACAGCAACAAGTTAAAAAGGAAAAACTCCAAAATTCAGTGCTTGTGAGTTTTTATTTATAAAATGATTTGTAACTCTAAATAGCTTATTTTATAACACAGAACACATTTTTTTGAGTTATACTTTAGTCATAATGGTAAAATAGTGACATGAAAATGCAAACAATACTGGTTCATCAAATAGCATCTTAACTCAAATTCTTTAAAGAATATTTCACATTTAAATACTGTAAAAAAAACTCTATCAGAATTCAGTTAACTGGTCATTAACTGGTTGTTACTGAATCAGCAGCTTCTAGTATGGAAAAATCAATACTCACATTTGCACCAATACCTTCGCCACCTTCAGGGACTTTGGGAAATGCATCATAGAGAGATGACACATAAGTTATTACTGATTTTTCATCAGGTGAGGAGACATCAACATCTAAAAGCAGCCACATAAATTATTTCAAAATGCTGACAGATTACTTTTGATCACTTTCATGCCAGTCTACATCTAGTCAGAACAACTCACCTTCAGGATCCAGAAGTCTTATAACTCCAATTTTTTCCGCTACATAAAATGCGTGCTCTAAGTTTGCAAGGTTGCTTTGAACAGCAACAGTATTCATGTCTATCAGGTCCGGCCTAGGAAAAAATTCACACTAATTAGTTAAGTTTTCTCACGCGCCAATTCAACATTATATGTACCTGTTTATCTATTTACATAACATTTCTGCAAATACTAATACTAAGCCTGTGTTGAAATACAGAGATTTTCATCAAATATTTAACAATGCTTACTGCTCTCAGAAACTTTCATGTGCTGGGGCACCTGGGTGGCTCAGTCAGTTAAGTGTCCAACTCCTGATTTTGGTTCAGGGCATGATCTCACGGTTCTTGAGTTCGAGCCCCACATTGGGCTCTGAGCTGGCAGCGAAGAGTGTGCTTGGAATTCTCTCTCTCTGCCACCCCCCCCCCACTGCTTGCTTGTGTCCTCTCTCTCAAAATAAATAAACAAACTTAAAAAAGAAGATTCTCTCTCTGCCCCTCCCCCAAATGGGCTTTCTCTCTCTCTCTTTCTCAAATAAAAAAAAAAGAAAGCTTTTGTGTGCCAAAACCAAATGTAGTAAGGAAATTATAAAAAGTTGATAACTTTCAATGAAGTCTACAAATTCCTCATAGTCTTACACTCTACTATTCCAACAGCATCCATCCATCCTCTCGGTTTCTCCCCAACACAAAGGTTTATGATGAATTCAATGCTGCCTCCATGGCATCCATTGCCCAGTGGACAGGATGCCATTTCCTGTGATTGCTGTGTTCTCACTGTTCACTCACCTTCGCGAGCACTTTCATCCTTTGTGAAGCCCTCCACTAATCTTCCCAACCTTCACCTTTCTCTCTGTTGCCTGAACTCTTTCCACTCCTAGGCCTGTGCTAGTCATTCTGGCCTTTAGAATAATCATATACTTCCCTGCCCTATTAATTCCCTGCTTAATGTGCGTGCACATCTTGCTTCCCACAACCGGCAAACTCTAAGTCAGCAAGAACCATGTATTAATAAACTTTTGTAGTTTATCCTTCTTCTGAGACCAAGAGTGACACAGAATTAGCAGACACTCAATGAATATCTAGTGGTAAGTTGGTAAGTAGCTTGGTTAATTAGTAATTTGAATCATAAATAAAAGACTAAAATAAGTACTTTTTATATCTTCACAAGCATCATATGTGCATGCCTGTTTACATGTACACTTACACAAGTGCATGCACACACACACAGACACACACACACTCATACACCAGACTTCAACCCTTTCTAATTTGTGAGACTTGTATGTTACACTAAACCACAGGAATACTTTAAAGGTATCTCTGTCTATATACAAGACAGGGAGAGGGAAAGACTTCTCAAATACTCCTTGTATAGACAGTGACAAAATGTGGTAGTTGGAAATTTAATACAAGGCCAAAAGCCAGTCAGGAAGTGTTCATCTCAAAAGCAAAGCATTAAAAGAATGCAAAAACAAATGTGGAAACAGTAAAGCTCAGAAAGAGTGGGACCCACCCTCAAAATCACTGAGAAAGAACCCGCTTATCAAGTTCTGAGGCTGGCTCTCAACAATGTCCACAGACATTCTGGTGTGCTCAGAGTAGTCATTTTGGAACTGCAGAATGAATGGGAGGGCTCAGAGGTCATGGGGTAGGACTGAAAAGCAAATTATTTTGAATACTACTTAAAAAGCTGTTTACATGAAAATCTCTTAATCTTAGGAAGGTAAACAACAATTCGTAGTCTTTTGTATCTGATGAGAAAGCAGAGCTCCAAGGAGATCTACTTACAGTTTCATAGCACTCTGAAGGTGTTCAGAACCCTGAAATATAGCTGCCATGACTTACCTCCCTATTTACTGGCAAATTGCTAGGAAATTCGTTAATGTTTTTCATATTCACCAACATGATTACTTAAAAGTGATCCTAGATTTGTTATTGGAATAATAAATCTACTGACAACAATAGAGGTAAAAAACATACCTCTAAAAATAACATTTTTTACTCCCATAGAAACATTTTAAAGAATCTGCCAACTTCAAGATTACTAAACAGGTGAATTTAAGTCTAGACAACAACAAGTATCTAATGTTCAAAAAACTGTTTTGCTTCCATAAAGTTCACACATTTTGAAGAAATAAAAAATAGCCTTTCTGGGTTTGCCAAATCTCCTAACAAGAAAGGGCATGTTGTTATCCGAACCCTGCCATTAGGAAGAAAGTAAACACTGAGTAATCCCAGAGGGAATGAATAAAGTCATTCAAGAACCAAGTTTTTGACTAAGAGAATAAAACACAAAACTTCCTTCAGAATGACACAGTCATTTCAGCACAAAGGCAGCTGTATGATACACTGAGTTTGAATAAGTCACCTCTTTTATCATGATATTTAACACTTTAATGGAAAAAAAAACGAAGTGGCATTCCTCTATTAAAAGATTGCAGTAGACAAAAATTAATTAAGCAAGAAGTAAAAAAAGAAAACAAATTTTAAAACCAAAATCCTATCTATCCCCAAGCTCATTTCCTAACCATTCGGTCATTTTCCGTCTTCTACTCTGCCTTTCCTCTAGCTGTCTGGGGCTTCCAGAAGAGGCTTGTGCTGTGACCTATCTATCTTCTGTCTTCTTTACAGGATCACTGGGATCATATAACCTTTTAAAACTTAAGCTATTTTCCACCTACAGGTTTGTATTTTCATTCCAAAGGTTTCGTTTCAGCTTAAGATCTCCTTTTTGTGGAACTTTAATAGGAAATTCCATTCCCATCTTAAGTTTAAGAGTCTAATAACACTATATTGTAAACAGGTACAAGGTAGCAACCGTGTTCCTACATTCCATTAACTTTTCTAATTTCCCTGTTTTCTGCAAACCTTTCAAAATTGTATAATGTAATACTCTGCCACTGAAAATAATATATATTTCTTTTATAAGAAAAGGGCCATTCTAACTCTTAACTTGTGTTATTATTCTGGGATAATCTTTTCTGAATCACTCAATCTTCACAGAAAGCACTTTTTAAAAACATATATTTTTAGCCTACTTTTATTCCATACATGATTAAAAACAGCTTACAAAAAAAACACACACAAATTAGGGGCACTTGGGTCGCTCAGTCAGTTAAGCATCTGACCAAGGTCATTATCTCACAGTTCCTGAGTTCTGAGCCCACCACTGGGCTCTCTGCTGTCAGCACAGAGCCTGATTTGGAGCCTCTGTTCCCCCTCTCTCTGCCCCTCCTCCACCCGTGCTCTCTCTGTCTCTCAAACATAAGTAGATATCAAACAAATTTTTAAAAAGGAAGATAATCACAAATTATATAGTGCAAGTATAAAATCAAGATAAAGCCATAAGATAAAATTGAAAGTAAAGCCAAAAGTGCAAACCACTTATATGCATGCTTAGTGCCCTCAGTTTGTTTAAAAAAGTAGAGGACCAAAAGGTATCAGAGAATACCTTAATAATAGAATACCAAATAATAGAAAATAATTTTGGATGAAAGTAATGTTTATCTTTCATGCAACACCCACATTAAAAGAGCATTCTCTGTAGGCAGAAAAGATACACAATAGGCTACACACACACACACACACACACACATATATATATATGCACATACATATATGTAACCACTCACATTAACAGATAGCCAAACTAACAGAACATTAAAACTATACAAGATTTTTTTTTATGTTTTTAAATTTATTTTTGAGAGACAGAAAGAGACAGCGCAAGCAGGGGAGGGTCAGAGAGAGAGGGAGATACAGAATCCGAAGCAGGCTCCAGGCTCTGAGCTAGCTGTCAGCACAGAGCCCGATGCAGGCTCGAACCCATGAACCGTGAGATCATGACCTGAACCGAAGCTGATGCTTAACCGACTGAACCACCCAAGCACCCCCACAAGATATTTTTTGGTACAGACACCCCAAAGTAACTTCCTGGTCCTTATATACTTCATTAATATATTAGCTCACATGAGGATTAGATAGGATTCTGAAAGAAAATTTGACTTACGCAATGTTACAAATGGGTGAAGATTAGCACAAGAAACTACCTAAGACTCCCACATTACATCATGCCAAATACTGAAATGCTCAACTACAAGGAATATGAAACCAAGTCAGAATACTTAAGCTTAGAAACGGCCACTGAACATCCTTGAAGGAACAGTGATAAAAGTTAGTTAAGAGAAGAGAGCATTTCTGAGGTCACAAGATTAACAATTTCAGAACAAAAAGGGTGATAATGGCTGAAAGGCCATTTAGTATTAGTAGTCAGAATCCAAATCAGGATGCTTTTTCAAAATATGCAAAATGTGTTTAAAGCCATAGGGTTTACTGTGTTGTGCTGGGTCTCAGCATTCTATTTATTGTGTGGGTACAGATGTAAGTTCGCGGGATCTGAACCCTCTTCAGAAACGCTCCCCTTTAGGAATCAGGACAGAACGAGACGAGCAGAGTCCATTTCCCAAAACAAAAACACATCGGGTTTCTGTCTCTTTCCTTTGCTCAAGAACTGTCCTCTGCATACCCCACCCCCATACATACATCTGATCAACTCAGATTCTTCCAGCAAGTCTTGTTTTCCTACGTTCCCGGATGCTGTCTACTATCCTCATGTGTGTATTTGCCACAGTTCGTTAGAACTCTGCACTTGTCTGTCTCTCACAATGGATAGCGGGCTTCCTGAAGGCCGGGCCTATGTTTTAGCCATGTTTGTATCTCCAATATCTAGCATGATGCTCGGCACATGAATGTTTGAAAAATGAATAAATTATAAGGAAATGAGTAAGCTTTGAAGACTGGAAGGTACCATTTTGCACCTGGTTCAAATTCCTGAAGACACTCTCCATCCTAGGTTTGTTCCTTTTCTTTTTGTTAATATCTGCAGACAAAGCTACCATCTATAGCTGTCAATCAGGATTTCAAACCCTTATCAAAATCCACAAGGAACAGGACATGATGTCGTAGCTTCTCCATAAACTAAACAAACACACATCTTTTTGAGGTTTCCTAAAGGCTTTCTCTGCTAAAAACAATCTGGAAAACAGGTATGCAGTGAAAACAACAAGCAAGGGATAAATTACAAAGTTTCAAAAAGTATAATTATCATCCTGAATTTACAGATGAAAAAATTTAAGTTTAAAGAGACTAAGTAACTCGAAGAACGCAAGCTGACAATGGCAGTGAGGATTTGAACCCAAGTATGTCAAAGCCTGAGCAATGTGCTGCACTGTGCTGGCATTACAAACTGAAAACTAATTAAATCATTACATCCACTATAAAGCTGAAAAATCAAGATAAAGAAAGCACAGAAGAATTTATGCTTCTGCTGGTGGGGAAAGTGATAATGCTGATGGAAATACAAGACACACAGGAGAGTGTGTCAGTGTGTGTACTGGCATATTCAGAAAAATAAATTATGTAAAGTAAGATGTAATTCCACATTGTATTCCAAAAAGTGCTCATCAATGTATACCTATAACAATGTTTTCCACACTTGGAATGGTGTTGGGGCCCTAACAAAGGCCTGGTCATCTGTATTTTAACAAGGTTTTCCCCTTCCCCCAGGTGATTCTTATCAGGTAAGTTTGGGAACTAAATCATCTTAAAATTCTTCTTGCCTCTAGTATATTTTTCATTTCTTTCAAAATCACCCATATTCTGCATGGGCAAAAAATATCCACAACACTATCAGATAATTATGTACCAAGACAAACACAAAGCAGGCACAAACACAAACATGCCTACTGCCTTAGACTCTCAGTAGGAGACAGCAAACCTTTTCCCTCTCAAATCAAGAGGAAAAGAATATGTTTAGGACTGGGGGAATGGAGTGGAGTCACGTTTCATACTAGCCCGACTCTGGAATGCACTGTAAAATGATGGAGCTAGAGAAGACAGCATTCAGTGACAGACTGTTTCATCAAAATCAAAGCCATTTAAATAAGCTTTGGGATAGGAGATATCTGATCATTTGAAAGGACACTGAGCAACAATTTTCTTTCTCACACAAAAAAATAGAAAGTAGCAGGGTTATTGCCAGTGTTTAAGGGGTGCGAGAAGAGTTCTGGAGATGGATGACGGTGATAGTTTAGCAACAATCTATTAACATACCAAATGGCAAATGTTATGTTATGTATATTTCACCACAGTTTTTCAAACTTTAAAAACATTTTAAAGGATCATTTTTACATATTTGGGCAAAAAGGCTCTACCAAGTTAGAAAGAAGTGACGGGGCTGTGACTCAGGTGTCCTGTGATTTGGTCCTAACATGCATCTAGAAAGCCATATCTCAGGTTTCTCATTTCTCCTACAAAAAATTAAAATCAAGAATTAGAGAAAATAAGAAATGAAAGAATCATCTAGAATTCCAGGGAGTCTCTTAACATGTGTGTGGGGGTGGAAGAAAGACATTTGGGGCTGCTACAGCCATAAGGTCTGAAGAAGCCAACTGATTTGCCTACGGTCTCAAGAGAACATTCATGTGAAAGTACTTGTGAAACTAAGTATAAACCGTAATATGCACAAGTAATTAAAAAGCATCCACTGGTATGTAACCAATGTAATGAAAATGTCAGAGAAGGCCTAACTTGGTGCTTTGGTAATGCTAATTCTAAATAATTCTTCCCAGTCAACAAACTTGCAAGTTCATTCATTCACTCAGTAATAAGTTTTTTCACTCAATTTAATAAGCACCTACTATGCGCTAAGCAGTGAGGCACTAAGAATATAGGCACTGTGTATACGAAGAACTCAGAGCTCCGAAGGAAGAAATCTGGTTGGAAAGAGCACCCTGAGCACCAAGGCAGAAGTGGAAAAGCCTGCAAGTGTTTGGGCCTGGAGGACACGTCAGGACAAGGAGACCCTCCCTGGGAGGAGAGCCAAAAGCAGGAGAACACATGGTGAGACATGCCTGGATAGATGCAGGGGCCAAGAAGATGCAGAGTCTCATGAACTTTTCTTTTTTCGAATGTTTAATTTTGAGAGAGAGAGAGAAAGGGAGAGAGAGAGAGCAAGCACATGCACACAGGAAAGGGGCAGAGAAAGAGGGAGACAGAAGATCCAAAGCAGGCTCTGAGCTGTCAGCACAGAGCCCGATGCAGGGCTCGAGCTCATGAACCATGAGATCATGACCTGAGCTGAAGTCGGACACTTAACCGACTGAGCCACCCAGAGGCCCCTAGTCTCATGAACTTCTTAAAGGATTTTGAATATTTTTTTATGAACTAATGCAGTGAAATGCGTTAAGGAGGATGATAGGACTGAATGATCAGATCCCAGGTTAGATGAAGAAGAAACTCAAGTGGTGAAAGTATTCCCACAGAAGCCAGGTAGGGAACCATAAGTGACTGCAAAAGAATGTGGCAGCAGTGGAGAGAAGCAGACAGGGCAGGAGATATTTCGAAGGTCAAATCCACAGAATTTAGGGATGTAGGCATGGATGGGAGTCAACAGAGAGAGAAAAGAAAGTCAACAGGCAACCCCGAAAAACTCCAACATGTACTGGCCTTGTGACTGAGTCTAGAAATGGAACTGAGCAGGAAGAGCCCAAGAAACAGGAGGCAAACCAGGGCAGTGTGGAGCCATAAAAACCAAAGAAAAAAGTAGTATTTCAAGAAGAAATGACAGCCAGTGAGATCAAATAGAAGAATGAGGCCTGAACACCATCCACTGGATTTAGCCACATGGAAGTCATTCGAGATCTTACAAGAGTTGTGGTGGATTATGGGGCCAGAGGCCAGAAGAGAGGGAGGCAGGGAATAAATATGGAGTGAAGAAATGAAAATGGAGGGTAGAGATAACTCTTTGACAAATCTGGCCTTTAAGGAAAGGAATGATGTAAGTAAGGCAGTAGGTGGGAAAAAAGCATGGAGTTAAGAGAGAAATTTTGTTTGTTGTCTTACTAGCAAGGAGGCTTTGGCATGCTTAAAATTCAAGGAGAAAGATCTGTTGAGAGAGAAAAGTTTAGTGTAATGAAAAAGGAGGTTTCTGAGGCAATGGCACAGATGGGATTCAGAGCATAGGAGGAGGGTTATAGGCCCTGAAGAGGTGGAGAGAGGAATTCCTGTGTCAAACAGGAGCAAAGACAGGCTGGGATGGATGCAAACGAAGGCAGGTCTGTATCTTTGGTAGCAAAGATAAAAGACATTTCACTTGCTGGCGTCAATATCCTCTGTGAGCAGGAGTGCTGATCATCTGCTGACAGTAAGGGGGAAAAAGGCAGTATGACGGCGAGAAGGGGTGAAATTAACACAGAGAGGAAAAGACTGCTGGTTAGAACCAGTTGAAGCTGGTAAGCATGAAGTCACAGTGAAACTGGTCATCTGCAGTATGACTTTTGCTGCCTTCACTGCTTGAGTACATGCACAGACAGAGCGGGTAGCTGGGCGTGCACAGGCTCAGGCTTTGCTAGAAAACTAGTATGTACTCACCATCATGCAAAGAACGAAAAGGGATTATGTGAAAATTAACCTAAAAAGCCCTCCATTTACCTAGAAATCGGTCTTAAAACGTCTGTACTCCAGAACACGATGCACCTACTCACATGCTAATGCATGAAGCCACATGTGTCACTCAACATTTGTTCTTCGAGAGATCACACAACAACAATATGCATTCAATATGCCTCACTTATCCAATGGCAGTTCAGCAGTTACCATAACAAATTCCCATAGATGACTGGATTAAATCATGTTCAGGCTGAGCATGTTTTTACTCTTCTTATTGGTACAAAAAGTATCTCACCTCAAACCCCTCCCCTCAGTGGGGAAAAAAAAAAGACCTGTAATATGTTCTTCGCCTCTCCCCTGAAAATAAATATGAACATGAAGAGACCCACCCACAGTTTCGTAAGTGGGTGTAGATATGCCTTTATGCTCGTATTTGGGCACATGTTGTAGAAAGAAACAAAGCCATGAAGGTAATTTTCCCTTTTGTCAGAACTAGATGCCTCAATTTATTTCACATTGTCTTCCTATTTTTTTCTATAAAAATGACTCACTACCAACAAGACAGAAAGCAAAGAATGAAAAATGCTATGATTTGCAGAGGGCTTTGTTAGTTCTTTAAGATTGGAATCTACCATTGGCAATTAAAAGATACCTAAGGAGTTACGAGTCTCAATTCACAGAGAACAATTAACCCCACAGCAGCTTCAAACACCTTAACAAATCCAGAGAAACGTACTGATTTTGACAGAAAAGTAATTCTTCCAAAGCCTATATTTAAGTAAACCTTACTCACTAGGAGATAAAAATGCCCCCAAAAAGGGGATAAGTAAACTTATTTTTTACTCTGATAGAAAATACTAAACCACTTCATATCACAAAATAACATAAGAATATGAATCTGAAAATGAGTCAAAATAAGACATTGCAACAAAACAGATGGACCTATCAAAGAAAAATAGATGGATAGAAGATAAGTCAGCTACTCTTGCAACCTAAGAGAAATCTTAGTGTTAGAGAAAACGTAAGAGAATGCCAAAGGGAGCCAGGATAAAGGAAGCATACGTCAGATTTCAAACTTAGGGGAGTATTTCAGCAAAGCCAGCTTCTCCTGCGCTTTACAGTCACGTGCCCTCTTATGAGTGGGTGGGCAGCAGGAAAGGAAGGAATCTGACACTTATTACATACTTCCTAAGTCTCTGGCACTGTGGCACACAATCTCTCATATGTTACCTCAAGTCAGCCCCCACTGCTGGCATGCTAACTTCTTAAATGATCATATCGCTCTGAAATTCGCCACTTATCTGGTCATCTTTTCCCTAAACTCTTAACACATACATGTTTAGACTAATAGCTTGCACACCAAAGGGAAATATAAAGCTGCAATTTCAGCTCCGGCACATACTTTTTTTTTCTTTCCATAATATTTTATTGTCAAATTGTTTTCCATACAACACCCAGTGCTCTTCCCCTCAAGTGCCCTCCACCATCACCACCATCTCTCTTCCCCCCTCCCCCTTCCCCCTCAACCCTCAGTTCATTCTCAGCATTCAATAGTCTCTCAAGTTTTGCATTCCTCTCTCTCCCCAACTCTCTCTCCCTCCTCTGCTCCCCCTGGTTCTCCATTAGGTCTCTCCTGTTTTCCTGCTAGACCTATGATGGCACATACTTTAAGAGCTGAAAAAAATTATGAATAAAAGGGTAAATTTAAAAAGAATAGGAGGCACCTGGCTGGCTCAGTCAGTAGAGTCTCTGACTCTTGATTTTGGCTCAGGTCATGATCTCATGGTTCATGAGTTCTAGCCCTGTGTCAGGCTCTGCGCTGCTGGGCTTCTCTCTCTCCCCCTCTCTCTGTCCCATCCCTACTTGTGTGCACTTGCACAGTCACGCTCTCTCTCAAAATGAATAAATAAACTTAAAAAAAAGCATAGAAAAAAATGAATGGGGGTTAGATCTGCTAGGATGCAATTAACAAATAATGGAATGTGTCTTTCTTAAAGGCATTGTGGAGAAGAAACAGTACAGAGGGGTATTTCAATGCAACTCTTCTGGCAGACACCTCAGATATAGGTCTTAACATTTTAAATGTATTACCTTTCGATGTAGAAATTCTACTTCTGGGAACTTGTCAAACCAACACATGCACACATCTGCACAAAGACACATACTAAGTCTAATACAACACTTTTGAATAGTGAAAAATGTGAAGTCCATCAATACAATGCTATTAAATAATGTTACATCCATACATCAGAACACTGTGCAGCGTTTTAAAAGGATAAGGTAAACCCATTTCTGCTGATAAGGAAAGACATTCAAAATAAATTAAGGAGAAAGAAAAGTGTGAAATAACATATTTGTCATTCTCTCAACTGTGTTTTAGGAAAGATCATAATAATGTTCAAGATTAGATGCTTATGTAAATTATACCTCAACAAAGCTGACCCCCCCCCAAAAACACCCCCAACAGGTGTTGGTATATGGCCCAGAACATTTCGGGAAGAATATGAAAGAAACTGAACAATTTCCTAGGATTTGTCTCTAGGGAAGGGGACTGGGTATCTGGGGAAAGATCACATTTCAATGCATACACTTTTATTCTTTGAATATTTTACTATCTTAATGTATTACATTTCCTGCTAGTTGCTATTTTTTTATATAAAAGTCACAGATACAAGTAAAAGTAGGGTTGTGGCAAGGAGTATCTGCAGGAGAACCTGCTATAAAATTTACCAAGCTTTCATGGTGAGTTCTCAAAATTCAACTGTGTTGAGTTTATTTGGTAAGGTAAATAAGCAATTTGATTTCATCTCACAAACTGAAATAACTGCGACTTTTCCAAAAATTACAACCTTCAGGACTCTGTGTCTCTGCCTAGCCTATGGCCACAGGCACACCAGAGTCCATACTTGTGCATATGCACACACACACACACACACACACTCACACACCCTTGGATTTCTGGGTTCTGCAGCCTAAGGGTAGGCCTGGTTCTGAAAGAAAAAAAAATCACCTCATCAACATTAATCCAACTTCCTATGGGAACATTTCAAACCCCAAAGGGCCTACTCCCAGTATTAAACCAGTCCAATCCAGTTTAGCTTGTAAGGTGTGACTGAATCCAAGCATGTAGCTGAATCACAGGCCTCCGGGTCAGACTATTAAACAAGATGATTCTGACCACAGCCTTACAGTCTAATCTTCCCAATTAAACATTTAATGTAATGAAATAAGACGGTCCCATTAAGTTCTAATTCAAAATGCAAACAATGAACAAAATAATTGCTATCCAACTACACACTCAGACAAGTGAAAAGCTTTGGGCTGCCTAATTAGAAAATATTTAAATGGCATGCTCCTGAATACAATCCATCCTAGGGAAGTGTTTGAGTCTTACTTGGGTAATATTTGTAAAACATGCTTGTGAAAAGAATGCCAGGGGCCTCAAAAGGAAATTCAAACCAGTAGATGGCATAAATTAAAAACAAGACTAAGACAAACAGAAATTAGTAAGCAGAAATAATCTCTCTGCAAAACACAGCACCCTCCTACCATGTGAGTCCTGACATATCTGTACCTTTCCATCCTACCTCCTTAGGTTTTCACCTGGCTCTACCACACACATTGCTCTGTTCTTTCTGGCCTGTGGGTGCACATTCACGTTCATGCCTGCTCAGGCAGACATGTTTTCACAGTGAGTGCTGCTGTTTGGGAACTTGGCGTTCATCAATGTTCTAGGGCAGTTATCTGCCTTCAGTGACTGATAAAGTAGGACAAGTCAGGGGTTGAATTTCAAGCTAGAAGTCAGAGCTTTATTTTTCTTAAGGAGAAAAAAAAATCAATTTTACTGTGATAATTGAGCACACTCTTAAATAAGAGCACAGAAAAATCGGCTGAACGGTCTGTTTGTAACACCTACTATGAAGAACGTGTGCTACTGATGGGATTTTTAGTCCTCTGGATCCACATTCTACAAGAGTGATGAATCTACTGGAGTTTAGAATCCCAGTGGCTGCTGACTGTCAGTTCCTTCTACTTCTCTTGCTTTTAAGCTACTTACTCATCAAATGCTTTTGTGACATCCTTTTGATCTAAGTCCATCAAATCCAGTCTTCCTTGTTATTCTTTTGAATGAAAACCAAGGTTAGGGGCAACAGTGAGGCTTATTTACCTAAGATCTCTTACCAGTTGTGGTTTTCAGTGAAAAGATTTTGATATGCTTTCAAGAAAATTTACACTATATAAACAAAACAAGCACACACTAGTACAGATATATCGTAGTTTTATTATTTGAATTCTTTCCATTGAAAACTGAACATAACAAACAGATGTTCCTAGAAGGAATTAGGAACAGAATTTCCTAAAATAGAATTAATAGAAAACCATAATGTATGTACCATTAACCTATTTATTTTATTTTTAATTGATGGATAGTTGACATACAACGTTAGTTTCAGGCATACAACAGAGTGATTCCACAATTCTACACATTACACTATGCTCACAACAATAAGCAATAAGCATAGTTACCAACTGAATCACTGACCTACTTAAATAGAACCTATAGAGCTATCCTTTGGGATCTATTCCACTAAATCATATTACTTATCATTCTTATTACCCATTGCGCAATCCAGGCTCTTCACCTTCTTGGGAATAATATGACATACCTCAAACTACAGAACAGTTCATTTGTGGTTTTGCTCTCACTTATGCTAAGTGTTTTAATGTTCTCTCATTATCTACAATTTTCCTCACTACATATGGGTTACTGTTAACACTATTTTCATTAATGGCTAATTCTAAGTTCTGTAACTCATGTTGTCCCTCACTAATTTCTTACAAGGGACAAAGATCTCATTTGGCATGTATATACACTATTCATTTAGTCATTTTTTAAATTTATGGAGAATCCTCATGTATCATTGCTGAATATCATTCGTTTCCAACACTGCCCTATCCCAGCTGCTCAGGTCAACAGTTCCGTTTCTTGATATCTAGTTTGCCTGCCGCGTATTACAATAAGTAGTTACCAGAAGCATCATTATGAGGACTTGAGGCTCCTGAGCTGTCACCTCCATTATTTAAAAGGTATGTCATATTGAGTACATTGGTTTTGAGCCCCAGTTTCTTAATTTAACAATTTGATCATGTAATACACAGATAAAAATGGAAATAGTGTCATCTATTTCACAGAACTGTGATCATTTTAAAAGCTACTATATATAAAAACAGCTAACACAGAAATTGATATGTGGTCAACAGTCCGCACATATTTCTTGAGTCCCTTCTATGTGACAGTTACTTTTTAACTTCAGGGATGGATTTTATTGTGTTACATGTATAAATTACTCTTACTATAAGTTTCTCTTTCTTTTTAACTCATGTTACTCAAGTACTGCTTACTGGAATTAACATTTTCTCCCCTTCAAAGTCATATTCTATGCGGGAGCACTAATAAAAATATGCTAGACAATCCAAATCATGTACTTGATTAAGTTTTGACAGTACTGACTGCACTACAAAATCTGAAGGATGCTATTACTCTGTCTCCATTTCAGATTAATATTTCTAAATCTTCAGGAAACATGTACACAAAAATATGACCAGATTATTTACTACAAATAATACTGGCTTACTTTTAAAGGACATATAGGGGGCACAGGGGGCACCAGGGTGGCTCAGTCAGTTAAGCATCCAACTCTTGACTTCAACTCAGGTCATGATCTCATGGTTCATGAGACTGGGCCCCGCATGTGGAGGTCACTTGGGATTATCGCTCTCCCTCTGTCTCTCTGTCCCTCACCCACTCACCCTAGCTCTCTCTATGTCAAAATAAATAAATAAAACCTTGAAAAATAGCTGAAATGACAAACAGTATCCATTTTCCTTGCAATCCTCAGAGAAATCTTTTATATTCCCTCTAAGACATGCGAACTTGCTGCGTGCGCATCACCACATCCCCCTTCGTCCGCTCCAGGAATCTCACAGTTCTTTCCTGCCAAGGCCTCACTCCCTGTTAAGGTCCTTCTCAATCCAGTACAGTTAGACTTGGTATTTAGTAGAAACCAAACCCATGTACCACCTCAGATCATTTGCCTTACATAAGTCAAATGAAACTTATGTATAAAAAAAACTTTGTATCTAAAAATAGACCCCCCCCAATCCAATTAAGTGGGTATGTTTCCACAGCAAGTCCAAAAACATTACAACATTTAGGGGAATAATTATCAAGGAAAGATAACTATAAATTAGACATTACTCTCTAAATGTGACTATTGCTGTCCAAACCCAAAAATCTGCTTCTAGTGATTTTTCAACTGTTTATAACTTTGTCTTTCCCCTTTAGAAGTATTTTAGGGCATTCAACAGTGAAAATTATGTGTAGTTCAACCCCATCCATTTCATTCTTACACATGCTAGGAGAAAAGTACTTGATTATTTTTTAAGTAAAAAGAAAAGCCCAAGGACTTTTTAGCTAAAAATATAGTTCTACACATGAAAAGATTTTTCCAGTGAAAAAGGCCACAGTAGTATTTTGTATTTTATGAGACACATGATTATGAACTTAAGCAACAAAGAAATCTTGTGAGCACTTAAACCTGATACTCAATATTTTCAGCATGAATTCTAACATGGGAAAACAAAGTCAACTAGGAAATCAAAGTTCAAAGTTAAAACTAAACAATTTTCTTTTTTTTAAGTTTATTTATTTATTTTGAGAGGGCAAGAGCATGCACATATGCAGAGAGAGAGAGAGAGAGAGAGAGAGAGAGAGAGAGAGAATCTCAAGCAGGCTCTGAAATGCCAGTGTGGAGCCTAAGGTCAGGATCAATCCCATGAACCATGAGATCATGACCAGAGCCAAATTTTGGAGTCAGATGCTTATCCAAATGAGCCGCCTGGATGCCCCTCTCTCTCTTTTTTTTTTTTTTTTTATGACTTCAAGTAATCTATACCCAACGTGGGGCTTGAACTCACAACTCCAAGATCAAGAGTCGTATGCTCCACTGAGTGAGCCAGCCAGGTACTCCAGTAAAGCTAAACAATTTTCTAAAATGATCATTCTGCCAAATTAAAAGTCAAAGCAAAGTCACATAAGAGTGTAGTGCGATGAATGAAACGTCTGTACCCACTAAACCCTCCTGGCACTGTGTTACTCAGGGAGACCTGGCACTTTATTTTCAACAAGAATCACAAGATTCAAATTCTCTCAATGTACTATGAACTCTATAATATTAAACTTCCTAGGACATTTCAGCATTTCTGACACATACATAGGAGAAGAACGCACAGCATGTATATACTAATTTGTACTTATACTCTTTCACAAGTATTAAAGAGACAATGTCTGGAGACCATTGTTTTCAAAAGTCAATATTTTAGAATAATAGCTGTATTTTAAATGATTTGCTCCTACTTAAAACACTTCAAAGAGAAAAGCGCACACACTCAAAGGTGCATCATGACCTAAATCCTTCAGGTATAACAATCCAAATATTTTTATTTAAAGGCCAAGATCGTATCATCCCAGGAATAAAAGATGTCCAATTATGCAGGCTTCTGATGGCCTCATGGTTTAAGTCACATAAGAAGTACAGTTTGATGACTGAAACGTCTGTACCCAATAAACCCTCCTGGCACTGTGTTACTCAGGGAGACCTGGCACTTTATTTTCAACAAGTGTAGGCAAGTTGATTCTGATTTTTCTTATTAATCAGGCAAACTATACCTACCGTTATTGAAATGTCATTCCATAAAGAAGGCGGACTGTTACAGTGTTGTAAAGGGGCTCTGGGTGGGGATGGGTGGGAGATTCATTACAGTTTTACTGATGTTAAAGTTTACAAAATAAAAAAGAGGGAAAGAGAAAAAGGTCTCTGCCCTTTTTAAAAAAGAGGGAGAGAGAAAAAGGTCCTCAGGGAGTGAAAAGAAAAAAAGAAAAAAGACAGACGGGGAAAAGGGATTTTTAAATCAAGCAGACAGAGATTAAAATCTCAGCTCTATTGATGTATTAGCAGTGTGACCTTGGCAAACCCAAGGTTCCTCATCTGTAGAAGTGGGATAGTGGGATAGCAAGAGCTCCCGTCTTGTGGGACTGTTGGGAGATCCGAATGGGTAACGTATGGAAAGCGATGAGCAGAATGCCCCACATGTAGAAAGTGATCAAAATATTAACTATTCTATCTATATAACTATTATTTTTATCAAAGAAATTTGTTAGTCTAATGAGTTATAGCTTAAGCTTACTCTATTTAGGAAGACAGTTCTTCCACAACATGATATAATTTTTTCAAAACTATGAAAAGTAACCGCAATCAAGAAATACACTGTTTGCAATAAATATTTTCCGGGGGGTCTAGCTCCTGAGAAGACAATAAAAGCATGGAATTAAAAGCCAGAGGCCCCAGGGTCTGAATCTCCATGCTGCCTCTTGCTGTGTGTGACCATCAGCGAGTATTTACTCAGTGCCTCAGTTTTCATCTGTTAACTTGGATGATAATATTCCTATAGGAATGCTGTAAGAACTAAGCAAATCAATATATGTAAAAACTGCCTAGGATAGTGTCTGGCACTTTATAGTAAGTGCTATGTCAGTGTTAACTGGGGTTTAGTTATTAATAATTCTGACCAGAAAACTGTGTATAACCTCAAAGTTGGCCACTTTTGAACCCAGCTACTCATGAGAGTAGCCAGTGGAGGAGACTGTAATTTGGACATGTGTGAGCTCTAAGTCTGAACTAAACCCTTAACCTGCAGCTCATCAGTTCTCCGTATGTACAATTGTGCTCATCCACTTGATTCTATATATCGGAGCTTACTGACTGTGAAGTAACTAACAAAATCCAAAGATATTTTATAGCTATGTGTGTCTGTGTGAATGCACCAAGCTTAGAGTGATGATCTCTCAGTGGTAGGAATGTGATGTTTCTATTTGTACTTGGTCTGTATTTTCTAACTTCCCGTCACGTGCATGTATTGCTTCTATAATAATAAAGGCTTATTTTAAAATCTGGAAATGGAAGAAACACTTCTCCCATTTTCTAAGGAAAAAGACCCCACAAATTCCATACCTGTATTTATGAATGATGGCATTAAACAGTTTTCCATCTCTCCAGCAGGTAGTGAAATTTTCACACCGGATTCCAGCATACCCCTCTGTTGCCTGCTGTGTCCACAGCAGCAATCTCTCCTTCGCAGACATATCCTCTGACTCCCCAGTAACATGGATATCAGATATCTAAACACGACAGGAAGTGTAAAATATTAGGAAGAAAACCAGCTCAGACTGAAAACCTACTATGTGCCAAGCACTTCATAAGTATTATTTTACTTAGTCCTCATAACTCTCACTGGAAAGCTAAATATATTTTCCCCATTTTACATACAGGGAAACTGAGTTTCAAAGAGGTTCACAGAAAAGGAGGATTTAACCTAAGCATCTAATTTTTTTTATTATGCCAAAATGTCACAGCTTTGAGAATTATACATTCCTCTTTACCAATCAAATCTGTAAAATGATCCAACTGAAGGCTTTGCCAAGTTCAAATGGACCCAAAGTAAAACCTACAAATTAATCTATATTACCACTTGCAGAGCAGGGTTTGATCCAGGTATTCTGTGTAAAGAACAAAGAAGGAAACTAGTCCCCCGCAGTTAACTACATTACATAATAATTTGACCTAAAGGCTCTTTAATTTTCTCATGAGTCCTTCCTCGGCTTACTCAAAGGATATCTTTAGTAACTTATTTTCCCCTATACTTGGTTCATTTTCATTAAATTTTGTCTAAAAGTCTCTTCCACTAAATAAAGCAGGTCATCAGTCCACAAGACTTATATTTTCTTAAGAACCTCTCTAATAAGGGTCCTACTTAATCTGCTGATAATGATATTAAGGCACAAAGTGACTTTACCAGGGGTCACACAGTGATTCCAAAGCTGGGATTAACACCAGCAAACAACTGTTCCCTCCATCAATGCAGGATGCAAAGCCAAGGGATCAAGGGGACAGGCAGGAAGCCAGGATCAGGATGAGTAAATAAAGAACTGGAAGCAATATATAGGGAGGCACAAGTCATTTTGCAACAGGAAAAAAAAAATCACTAAAGTCAAGAGGTTGGCTTCTAGTCCTGGCCACGACTCCCACAACTTTGAATAATACATTTCATATCTGTGAGTCAACTTCCTCATCTATAAAATGACGAGGTAGGAGGGAGAAGCAGATCGTGCTCAAGACTCTTGTCAGTCTCAAGTCTTACCCAGAGACTGTAAATACAACACAGAAGTCAGAGGTCAGAAGAGCCAGTATCAAGCAACTGGAAGTAGAAAATTTTACAAGCCCAGACTGAAGAAAGCCTTTGGCGTGCAGCAGTGCTAGGCTCAGACAGGAGGCCCTTTATTCTACTCAGCTGCCACAGGAGTGGAGGCCTGGCCAACCAGGGACGTGGTGCAGGCTGCGGCAGTGAAAGCCCATGCCAGGCCTGGTGGCCCCTAACACCACCTGGACATGATGGCGGAGCCACACACACCCTTTCCCCAGTATTCTGCACAGACCGCCGCACCCTGCCCGGCTGGCTCTCGGCCACAGTCTGAGACGTGCTCCTTGACAACTAATGTGAACGAGGAGCTCAGGGGGCGCCTCAGTGGCTCAGCCAGTTAAGTGTCTGACTCCTGATCTGGGCTCAGGTCATGCTCTCACAGTCTGAGCTCTTGTCCAGCTCTGTGCTGACAGTGTGGAGCCTATTTGGGATTCTCTCTCTCCCTCTTCCTCTGCCCCTCCCTTGTTCGCTCACGTGTATGCTCTCTCTCTCAAATAAATAAAAAAATTTTTAAACAAAAAAAGAAAGATGAGTTCAGGGTCTCAATTTAATCATCTTTTCTAAGAACTGTTGCTGATCTCCACAGCACAAAAGGAACTATGCACGTGCATGAACACATTATATAGTACATACAGAAGGAATTTCCTTTTTTTTACTGTGGGGGGGAAAAAAGCAGAAAAATCACCAATATTATTACACTCAACTTCCAACTGATACTCTGGTCTGAAATTACGCTAGAGAGCCCTTCTAGTACACCCCAGGAGTTTAAACCCCTCTCTACTCCACTGCTTCAAGACCATCCTCTGATTTGTAAATTAATAATGACTCAGTTATTACGCTGTGTCATGAGAATTCAACATGAATACAGTGTAATGTCAGCAATTTTACTGTTGTGGTTATTACTACTCTTTTTTGACCAAAGGAAAAGCAAAATCTTGGCCTTATTATTCTCCCAATTTTCCTACTGTAAAGAGAAATAAAAAGGTGGTTTTTTTTAATGTTTACTTATTTATTTTGAGAGAGAGAGAGCATAAGTGATGAGTGGGGAGGGACAGAGAGAGAGAGAGAGAGAGAGAGAGAGAGAGAGAGAGAGAGAGAATCCCAACCAGGCTACACACTGTCAGCACAGAGCCCAATGCAGGCCTCAAACTCACAAGCCATGAGATCATGACCTGAGCCAAAATCAGGAGTTGTACATTCAACCTATTGAGCCACCCAGGTGCCCCGAGAGGTAAAAAGTTTTTAAATTTGCTGCCTCAACAAATCAACATCTATAAAAACAAGGGTTCAGAGAAACAAATCTAGGAAACTATAACAAGAAAGTTGTGCCTCCAGGCAAAATCTCACACCAGGCTTCTCTTAGTCTTCACAAATTATAAAATCAACTGCTTCCGGGAACCCTTACAACATGGGAGCTATGAACTACATGGGTGGTGATTACAACTATATAAAGAAAAGGGAAAGTGCTGGAAAGGGGCGTTGTGGGGGGTGGGAGGGGGGATACTATTTTCTGCTGGTCAAGAACATTCTGTGCCAGTCCAGTCACAGAATTACTTATTCACAAGGGAAGTCAGTAAATTTCAACTACAAGGTAAGCTTAATAGGTTCAAGTGCTACTTAGCATTTTACCCCAGGAAGGATATTAAAAGGGGGAGTTCTGAGGTCGAAAAACAATCTAAATACCAACTAAGAGAAAAGAGTATAGTCTAATTAAATAAATTTCCAATGGATGAATTTCAGATTGCTACTCCCACACACTGCTTCAAACTATTACACATACATACACTATTTAAGAAACTGTGATTTTCAAATGTATATTCAACTATTATGAGCCAAACTTTAACATAATCAAAGACTACTAACACATTGACTCATTTTCAGCTTCTCCTGCCATTTTCAATTACCTGAGTATTATTCAGGGAAACTCAAGATATTTTTTTAAATGCTCTATTACCATTAACTGCTACCTCTCTGAGTATGTCAAACTTTTCATGATACTGTGCAACCAAAACCAAAATGAAAATAAATTAAACTCTAGAAATTATGTCTGCAATTGTCATTGATGGCCCCTGATTTAAAATCTGTGCTTTCAGCAAAATAGTCTGATCCTTCATCAGTGAAAGGGCAGGTGTGATTCCAGGAAGTAATCAAGCTTCCTCCCTTCAGATCCTGGAGGCAATACAGAGACCAGAGAAGGTTTCCATTCATGCTGCCTGGGTTCACATTCCAACTCCAAGAGATAATGGGATTACAACCCAAAGCTATTCATATCATCACTCTAAAATCCCCATTTAAAAAATATAAATGGGGTGCCTGAATGGCTCAGTCAGTTAAGTGTCCAACTTCGGCTCAGGTCATGATCTCATGGTTCGTCAGTTTGAGTCCCATGTTGGACTCTGTGCTGACAGCTCAGATGCTGCGTCTCCCACTCTCTCTGCCCCTGCCCCATTCATGCTCTGTCTGTCTCTCAAAAATAAATATAAAAATGTTTTTAAAAAATTTTTAATGTAAATGATGACAGAATTTCTACCTCTTTGAGTGGTTCTAAAGATTCCATAAAATAAAGCCACATCAGATGTTTAGCACAGTGCCTAGCATACAAATATTAGCTTCTCCCACCGCAATTTTATTAGTAGTATTTGTCACTTTAAGGTTTCTCACCAACAATCTGTCAGCTAGCACCTAAAGCAAACAAAATCCTTTACACCAGAGTTCCTTTTGGAAACTCGAAGCCCTCATGCCTTACATCCAGGTCATGGCTGGCTACTACCCAAATTCAAGCTCTCTTCCTGTCACTGAGCCTCCCGAGCCTGTGTTTTATCCTTGCCTCATCTCTCCTGACCCAGCTTGCCACCACTCTCAAGGTTTCCAGAAATATCTATTCCGTGGTAAACAAAGTCTCCTACATCTTCCTTACCTTCATGCTTCTACCATTTTAGAACTAGGTGTGCCCTTCTTATCCCAAGTCAAGTCCCACATCCCATGAGACAGGGCAAGTGTATTAGAATCCCCCAATGATGCAAAAACGATAGTTTTCAAACTATGACCCATAGGTACAGAGACCTCTTTTTTATACCACAGGCCACCACCTTCTTCTCCTTAAAAATTATCGCTGTGGGTGGGAGATGGGCTAGATGGGTAATGGGCATCAAGGAGAGCACTTGTGGGGAGCACTGGGTGTTGTATATAAGTGACTGAATTCCACTCCTGAAACCAACACTGCACTGTACATTAACTAAAATTTAAATTTTAAAAAAAGGATCCCCTCATCCCCCCAAAGATATGACACCTGGTTCACTGTGTACCTGTCTCCATGCTGTGCCACATCCTCACAGTGCTTCTCTCCATTTCATCAGTTCACACATCTATTGCTACATCCTGGACCTCAGCATCTTACACCAGAACAAGACCACCTCTGATATTTAACTTCCAATAGGGACTTCCAAGAGCTCAAGGGTTGCTTTCCAATCCATTCTCTAATCCTGGTCTCTCTGAGGAATCTGTCACTGGCAGTCTCTCCTCCCTGACTTCTTTGAGGATCACTCCTTCCTGGTTTTCCTCCTGCAGCCTTGGCCATTCTTTCTCAGTTTGCGGTAGAGGCTCCTCTGCCACTCTTCCTTTAGTGTTATTCCCTGGGCTCAGTCCTCAGCCCCGCTTCTTACTCCCCATGGATAATCTCACCTTCTACTATGGTTTCAAGTGACCTCCTTCTTACTGATGACTCCAGGATCTCATGTTGCTCCCAACCCTTACTCGTGAACCTAAGACCCATAAATTCCAACTTCCTAATGAACACTTCTGTGAAAATAGTAAAACTAACCATAGAGCACTTTGATAAGCCAGACGGTGTGTTGAAGCACTTCCCAAATATCATCTCATCATCGTAAGATACAATCTCATTTTACAAATGATAATAAAGCACAAAGTGGTTATGTCACTTGCTCAAGAGCACACAAACTACTAATATCTGAACTTGCATCTATTTGGCTCCACTGTGTATTACCTCACAACCTTTTCAAACTCATTGGAGAGAAAGCTAATTTTTCTTCCTCCATCTTGCTCCTCTTTCTATATCTGTAGTTCAGAGGATGGTCCCATCATTTACCCAGATGTCCTGAAATCAAAAATCCTGAAGTCATCCTTGATGCTTTTATCTCCATCTATACCTAACTTCAACTGGCCAACAGTCCTGTGTGGCCTCTTCTCTCTGCCCTCCCCTTCAACACTCACCCCCAAAAAACTCCTCATGCTTCCAGCCACACTGAACCACTTTTCGTTCTTTCAAGAAGAATGCATTTACACAGGACACTATGCATTGATATGTGCTACTGCTTACCTACAGAAGGCCCTCACAGGCTGCCACCCCGCTCAACCCCTTCACTCATACATCTCTTTGAGGAAGCCCCCGCTGATTCCACGTCCAGGGTCTATGACAGATGTCCCACCATCCTCTGTGCTTCCACAGCAGTTCACACACACTGCCCTAACAGCACGTGCTGTGTGTTGTTATTATCTGCTGATATATCTTTTCTCCCTCTGCCATGAGAGAGAAAAATTACACAAAATAACAAGGTCTTACTCACTTTAGTATTAGAATGTCTAACTCTGTCACTGCTTGGCACATAATAGACAGTAAATGCCCACAAACATATATATCTTTGATTGAGTTAGGCACCTCTGGAATTTAAATTATTTCATTCAGGCAACCAGGATATCCTTGATCACTTCTGCTTTATCATATACTTCAAGGTCCCACACAGGAAGGAGAGGCTTTGTTACCTACACTGAATGTGCAAACTCCACCAACAAAACTGATACACCCATAAAAATGTCACCCAACCATTTTTTGTCAGTTTTTGCTTACTATCAACACAATAAAAATGACACATTTGGAAACATTTTCCAAAAAATTTATTTTGGCACTGTATAAAAATAACCTAAATCTAGTATTCTCCAAGTTCAAGGACAGTATGATGGGAGGAGGTTGACATGCTTGAATTAAAATGTCTTTATATCACAAGTCCAAGTGAATTCCAATGTCAATCTTACATTATCTTTTAAGACAAAATTATGGTAAGTCTAGAACAGTTTTGGGGCTCAGCAAAGCTTCCACCTTCTTCTAGTACTGAATCTCACTACCGGAAATCTGAAGTTTGTGTGAACTGTCGTGTTTTGGTCTGACTTTCCACTTTACCAACAGTCAAAGTAATTCTTTCAGCTTATTTTATTTAAATTCTCATCTAAGCAACTTCACTGACCTTTTTTCTGGCTTATCTGATTTAAATGTGAAATTTTAGTAAATAGTTTTCACTTGAATTATAGAGGAAATGTTATTTCATTCTTATAAAGTCCAGAATGTGGTGGTGCCATGACATGGCTAGAGCAAGAAACGGTATTTGCCTTCTACCACTATTCTATTTATGCGTATTTCTCTTCCAAGACAGTCCAAAACAAAATTTGGAAATCTACAAGGTTTTTATGTGAGGAGCAAGCATTTTCCAGAGCCCTGGCCAAAGCTGGTTTACAGAGAACAGTTCCAGGCTTTAAAAATACATAACATAAAGCATTCTCAAAAACAGCATGGTCATGTTATTAGACAGTGGGTTCCCCAAATGTGGACTCTAAAAGTATTGTTCCCACTGGCAAATCTCAGAAAAATCCAACCATTTGGATAGGAAGTCCTCAAACCCATTTGAATTAGAAATATGCCCGCTGGCTATATATTTTAGCAAAACCATTTTAAGCCATTTAGGGCATTAAAAAAAAAAGAATCCAGATACCAAGTATATGAAGTCATTTTCATAGTTCAGGATCCTGGGCCTTGAGAATACAGAAGTCACCATTTCTGTCCTATCTTTTGACTCCATATAAGATTAAAAACTGAAGATTAAAAAAACCAAAAACCTCAGCCTAATAAAAATGCTATCAATAAAACAAAACCCTCATTCTCTTTCCTACATTCACATCTCTTCTTTCCACATTACCTCTACCCTTACCCACAACACTAGTATTTTACTACATAATTTCCCTTCTTCCTCTAGGCAGAGCGAGACAACATAAAATGATTGAAACATTAATAAATGGAACTAAAAGAAAGTGCAAAAGGCTGTAGGAGAAGTCTCTGGGCAGGGAGGGGGAAGGGGTGCAGATAGAATTCAAACACAAGAAAGAAAGCCTGACCCAAATTCACACAGTTCTAACTATGGTAGAACCAGGCATGAGCCTGCTCAGGGATGAGCTTTGTTTCATAGCACACATTTGACCAAGTGCCTCATAGAGCACTATCAGGAAATATGAACCACAGCCTCACCCAACAACCCAGAGACACAATACACAGCCAAAACCAAATGGACTGTTTCCTTCTGCAAATGGAGCCAAAGAGACCAGTGCTAGAATTCTCAAAACAAAAAAAGCATGAGTTGCTCTAATGTTCCTGAAACCTCATGTGTGTTGACTCATCATGCCACTCAAACTCATGCAACTACTTGTTTCCCACATCCCTAAGGAAGACATAAGCATCTAGTAACATGAATATATTAGCGATCCCAAGAGGAGGGTCTTCTATTTCCTGTTTTCTCCCTTTTCCCACTACAAACTACTGAGTGGCGATAACTACTATCCTTGGTCTGAACCATCACCTCTAGCCTCCAATGTCAATACCAATGACATCTTTTAAAGCACAGTCATGAGACACCTGGAATAATATTGGGCTCAAGAAAGTTTCCACCTACTTCTGGAACTAAAACTAAGTCTCGGTGTCTGGATGAGTAATAGTCTCCTAACTAGTCTCATGGCACCAAGTCTTGGCTTACTTTCAAATGCCATTTCAGGCTCTTCATGACTCTGCAGCCATATTACTCCAGTTCGGTCTTGGCTGCTCTCTCTAGATTCAAGCCATCCCCTTCCTATTCTATGATCAAGCCATCTGAACTTCAAACCATGTGAATCCCTTTCTCCTATGGTCTTCTGTAGCTACTACTCCCCTTGGAACATTCTCCACATACTCTGCCCAACATGACACAGATGAGGTGTTCAATATCTGCTGAATAAGTAGAGGGAGGGAAAACAGAATGCAAGATCAGAAACATGTTTCGTGTTTTCAGTTGAGATGAGTGAGTTTTAGCCTGTCATGTTATGTATGACTTGTCATTTTAGAAAAGTAAAACGTTTCCAATTAAGCTCACTTTCCAAGAATACTAGAATGCCCTGACGACTGCACAAAAGTACCCAGCAGCAAGCTCAAGCCCAGAGGGTACTCAGTGAGGACACAACATTAAGTAGTGAAACTAAGCATCATCTAAATCATTATTCTAAAACAATTCCATAAACTTGACTCAACAGATTACCTCAAAATGTCTTTCCAATGAAAGAAAATAAGCCAGCGTAACCCATCTTGTAGCACACTCTGATTTCATTCACAGCTTATTGCTAGATGACCTGCTTGCTGCTAAATGAATTGCAACAGCCATACTGTGCTGGTCAGCTGAGGCCGTAAATGTCAAAGTCCTATGAGCAAAGTCAATACCACCAGACAACTGGACTACAGGAACACCCTATTTTTACAGATGTTGTCATGGTTCTGGCATGCACTGAGAACACAAGAACAGCCAACTTGCAAAGCTGAGTCGGATACTCCCTGAAAGATTCATGTTAAAAAAAAATCCATGTATTTCATTCTTCTATACAAGGCAAATCATGCAACCTTTATTTTTTTAATAACTGAAATTTGTTAAGAAGATTAAAAAGTTTAATCAAATTTACTACTTAAATAATTCATATGTAATATTGGAAAAGGCAACATGTCTGAAGTAAAAAGAACTAGGATATTGAGCTTAGAGAAAGCTACAACTATACTTAAGAACTGAGAAATCAAGGGAACTCAAACTGAAAGTACCCAAAGGCACTTGGAGGATTCCTCCATTTCATTGTGAGCAAGATGAGGTTACAAGAAGGGAAGTGACTTTACCAGCATCTCCCATGCTAACAGAAGACCTACGGTGTGGACTTAGGTCTTCCAAATTCCAATTTCGAATCTGCAAGAAGTTTCTCCACATTTAGAAAAGAAATCTACTAATTTTTCCTCTGGGTCAGTAGCCACAGTGGGTGCTTCCTTTCAGTGCACCTTCTGCTGGGAAAACGGATGTACATGCACAGGTCATGAAAGAGCACCCCCTACATTTGCCTTCACCCCTGAAGTCCCTTTTTCACTGGGGCTCCTCAGTCGCCATACTGGCAAAGTAGCTGATACATAAACTCTACACATTTTCAAAGGAAGTTACACCCCTGGATTTCTCACATAAACTGAAGGTCAGGGTTCACAGCAATTTTCCGCACTAAACACAACACCTTAACTGACAGCCTTTCCTCCACAGAATGGTAGATTTGTCTCTGGCATCATGGTCTCTTCTCTCATATCAGAGCTACTATCTATAACGTCTCTGAAATGTACATGTATTAAGGTGTCAATAACCAATATGCACTCCAAGAATTTGTTCATCCTAGGGGTTACTTATTTTCCAACAGATTGACACAATTTTAAACTTATTACAGAGTTAGAGGAATATACTGACTGACAAATAATAGGTATTCAGTAAAAAAATGAGTAGAGTTGGGGAGACAGAAGGAGGCAGCCTACTCTGCTTATGCAGAATGCTTCATGTCCATAGGAAAGAAAGAAATGCTCCGTTACACATTTGGAAAACATATAGCTTTTCCACTCAGCAGATGGTTACAAGGTATTTCCTCTTTTCCATAGCAGCAGAAGACAGTAATAAGATAGAAGTTATCAAGTACTTAACTACAAGTTAAGTAAGTCATTTTCACATATATTATCTCATTTAATGCTCAGAACACACCACCTTGTTTCATAGATGTAGAAAGTATGACATGGGTTAAATTTCTGTCTTCCAATTCAAGATTTCATAAGTTCCCTTTCCTCTGCTCTCCCAAATCTGTACTGACTCCCTACAACATTCCAGAAAAAACTGTACCTACTGGTGAACCATCTCATTTTTTAAAAGCAAACACTGATTTAAGGGACACAGTAAATATAGAAACGACAGCTAGTCAACTGTTCTTCCTTGCAGAACACAAATCAACTATTGGTTCAGAGGGCTGGACATGAGTCGTATCAAAGGAAATTCAATTCCTTCATATATTTCTGTTAAAAGAGTTTGTACTCTATTTGGGAGAGTTCAGATATGAATAAGAATGAAAGGCACAGGTTGGAAAAAATGGACCTCAAAAATTCATCTACCTCCAGAGTTTCTTAACATAATTATTTCATGAGTAAAAGTCACTATTAAGTGAGAGGAAGACTGGCACAGAGCTGTGGAAGGTGGTGACCTGTGTTCAATTCCTGATCCCCACCTCATACTAGCACTGTGGCCTTTCTGGGCCTCAGTTTCCTCCTCATAGCGATGTTGAGACCCTAAAACACACACACACACACACACACACACACACACACACACACACACTGGGTTCAGAACAGCACCTGCCTCACAGTGAGCAGATGTAGCTGCACCCCAAGTGGGAACTATTGCTTAAACTCTTTTATTCACACTACACGACACTGTAGTGAGACGAAAGCAAATCCCATATTGAGTTTGTCAACATAGGCAAATATTTCCAAGCCAAGATGTTTGCTTCCAAAGACAACCTCTTCAAAGATGTTATAACTACTTTGGCAAAAACAAATGTAATCAACACATTTTTAGTCAGTGCTTCCAAGTTTCAAAATGTGTGAAAAATGCTCCACAAAATATTTTTAACAGCAAAGTTGGCACAAATATTTTGAAAATTCTATCTGGCTATAACTGTCTCCTTAAAAGGAAGAGTTGAATAAAGGATAAAATCAGAAAGTTGATAAAGTGCAAGTACTAATACTCTAAATTAATAACTACCTTTAGCAAATGCTCAATTATTTCTTAATCAAATATGGGTGAAAATATAACTATTCTTCTTGTACATCAAAAGTTTTAAATTTTTGCATGTCCTTCATTTAACTGAAAAGATTAAGGCATTATAATACTGAAAAAGATCTAAATTCTATGCAACTATTTTATAACCAAATTTTCACAAACTGGCTATGAAATCCAAATAACAACTAGTAATGGTACACATTTTTAAAAATTAATAAATGCCTTCTCATTTTAAAATATGAAATGGTTCAGAAAGCAATGAGTCAGCCAACTGTAAACCAGATGACCTTTGTTTTCAAAATCAGTAGATCAGAGCTATCATATAAAAGGAAAAGCATTTTGATTTTATCCTAGTGCATGAACTCTAAGAATTCTGTAGTCTAAGATTCATAAAAGACTTGGTTAAAGAAAATAATATCAAATAATTATATTTCAGCAAGTTTGAATATTAATGTATTCCTCTAACATTTTAAAATGGTTCTCAATTTTTTAAAGTTTTAAAATACAAAAGTCAATTAAAAATTAAACTCTCCATTATTTAGAGACTGATAATATAATTTGTACAGTACCCACACTCTGTATTTCTCATCCTTCTCTCCTTGGCTTCTCCTCCTTGGTTACTGAACTACACATTGGCAATTCACCAAAAGATGAAAAGGAACATAAGAAGAGTTTGGTTTTCATCAGTTACTATGGCTACACAGTATGGTGGGAAGTTAAAGTTCTTCATGATTGTCATCTCAGAGGCCTTTCAGGTGACTGAGTTTATAGTCACGGTCCCTGTTATTATTTGTTCTATACAAACAATGGGATATACTGCATGCAGAAAAAAGCTATATTTTATTTCTCTCAGAGTGCCTCATTTTGGTTCCATATATAACAGGCACATAATAAGTGCTTGATAGAGAAATAAAAGAAGAGAGAGATGGAGGAAGGAATGAAAACACTAAACAAACAAAAAGGTATGCAGTTATATACATGAATTCATAGATGTTTAAAAGTGAAAAAAGAGATGTATGGGGGAAAGGTAGGCAACTCGTATCAGGTAAGAGTTCAGCTTGGTAGAAATGTGGGTGACGGTTAAGTTCTTCCACTTACTGGTTGAGTAACCTAAGCAAGTTACTTAACTTTCCTGAGGCTCAGTTTCCTCCTCTGTAAAATGGAGCTAAAAATAAAACCATTCCATAGGCTTGCCCTGAAGATTAAATGTCATAATGGTGGAGGGTCTGGCATACAGTAGGACTCAACAAATACCACTATTATTAACAGTAGATCCAACCCAATATCTTCCTTTTCTAGAAAATGAAGTTGAGCTTAAAGAAATGAAAAAAGTTGTTGAAGTTGTACAGATCTCCGAGGCAAAGGCTGACTAGAATTTAGATCTCCTGCCTCCTGGGCCCATAATCCACACTGCTTATCAGAAAACCAACAGTGAGGGGCACCTGACTGGCTCAGTCAATTGAGTGTCCGACTTCGGCTCAAGTCATGATCTTGTGGCTCATAAGTTCGAGCCCCACATCAGACTCGCTGCTGTCAGCCTGTCAGCACAAAGCCCTCCTCGGATCCTCTGTCCCCTTCACTGCCCCTCCCCCACTTGTATTCTCTCCCAAATAAGTAAATATTATAAAAAAGAAAAGAAAAAAAGAACTACACTGAGAAGAGAATAAGACACAAATGCTAAACCAGAGTGATGTTGGTTCCCATAATCTAGTATTTTTAAGAAACATGTTTTTAAGAAGCATGTATCTAAAGTATATGCCACATTCTCTTATGTCCCATCAGAAGATACTCTGATCAAGTTAACTCAGGGGTAAGGTGCTTCCTATAAGCATTCCAGATAATTCTATCGCAGGGACCCTGCAGTTACACTTGGGGAAGCACTCCTGTAAAATAAGAGTAACGAGCAACCTATCCATAGCCTTGACCATCTGAACCATCTGTGGAGCTCACCCTGATTTATTACATTCGAATCACCCGAATGACATCCAGGCACCTGTTCATTTAATCTTTTTTAACATTTGTTTTTGAGAGAGAGAGACAGAGTGTGAGTGGGGGAAAGGCAGAAAGAGAGAGACACACAGAATCTGAACTAGGCTCCAGGCTCCAAACTATCAGCACAGGGGCTGGATGCAGAGCTCAATCCCACAAACTGTGAGATCATGACCTGAGCCCAAGTTGCATGCTTAACTGACTAAGTCACCCAAGTGCCCCCAGGCACCTGTATTTTGTAAAAGCTCCTCAGGTGACACCTACACGTGGTCAGTTAGAGACCCAATGGCCATAAACAGAGAAAACTACCATCTTTGCTGAGATCAATGTAACAAGACTAGAAAGAGGTGGGATCTGTGAAACTAGGAAAGTAAGAATGCTTTGTGGGAAAAGCTCAAGGGCAAAGGTAGGAGACCTCGTCACAAGGTACAAGAAGCATGTGAGTCTTAGACAAATAAGAAATCCCTTTAGAAGGTGATTGCAATGAGCTCATTCCTCCCTGTTCCCAAACATGACCTGCCTTTTCCACCATTGTTTATAACACTCATCCTTCACAGAGGACAATCAATTCCTATAAACATCAACCCCTGCTCTGACGTCAGAGCAATATCCTTCAGCACTCTGACAATTAATCCAAGTAGGCTGCAGAGTACTTCAACTCAGCTACTGCCATTTACTGTGTTGCCTTAAGACATTATTTAACCTTAGTTTTGAATTCTTCGTTCTAGAAAAGAACTGTCAATTTTGCCTATTCATACAGTTGCTGGGATAATCAAAAGACACAATGTGTCTAAAATCCTTCTTCCAATTCCAAAGCAATCACAAATCTAAGATACTCCTATTTTTATTTACAGTTCCTGATCCGAGGCAAGATGTCACATGATTATGAGGTTTTATTTGGTAGGCACTCAAGGAGAGGTGGGCTGAGCCACTTCCACAGAACCCCAGTGCCTGGAGGAGGGGCGCATCCTAAGCTTAGGATGGCAAGAATTTAAAGGGGAGGTAGACTGGTCACCTATACTAGGAATGATAAACTTCATGGGACATGGCAAGTTAAAGGCAGAGGCCTACACTAAATTGAAGGTTAAAAAAAGTTCAGAGATTGGTACACTATTCTACTTGGAGCTTAACTCAAAGAGGTCAACCTCAGTTCTGCAGACAAATGACCAAGAGAAAGAGTGGATCCAATAGGGAAGATATGAAAAACATCCTGAAGGAATAAATAAAAGGAATGCTGGCTAATCAGTCATTTCTGAGCTGCAATGCTAATAAACGGGCTAAGCGCTCTCATTTGCATTTAAATCTCCATAAAAAAAAGTAGAGTCCAAAGCAAGATAAATAGTTCTGTGCATAGTTCTAACCAAAGGTAATTAAGCAAACAGAATCAAACACCTGCAAGGTAAGGGGAAGAATATCCTAAGAGGAGTACCTGAGCTGTTGGTTCTGACTCTCTGTAAGTCCCAGAATGAAGAGTCTTTTTCTGGACTGCAGGAAAGTAAAATGCCAAACTCCTCAGACAAATAATGACTATCCCATTCAGTTTTTACCCCAAAAGATACAAGGCTTTGTTAAGTACTTCCATATCACAATTATTTAACAAATCTAACTGGCAGGTTTTCTTTTCACATATATTTACCACTGAAGTTTCAAAAATCTTTTATTCCAGTTAGAAAGGTAAAATCCTTGGCAGGATAATACAAGGGGGAAGGTTTGTGTACCACTTAGGAAACAGACTTTAAGAATTTCCATTACTGAAAAGATGTAAGGCTTACAAGAAGCCAAATTATACAAAAAACAGCTGGAAAACATGGAGCAAAGCAACAGGTTACATTAGTAAACACGGAACAGCTAAGTCATTTCCTTTTGTACTCACATGGACTATATGTTTTCTTTTTGAAATGTAACCACTGAAAAATGCAAATATAAGGGATGACATAATATTGGCAAGGTGTGGTGGTGCAAATAAACCGGAACACCTTCGAAGAATTCAGCAGCTAAGGCCCAAAATGATCATGCACTCTGACCCTCATAAAACTTCATTCTATCACTGTGCCAATGATCTCTGCTGTTTACCATCACATACCCCTGTCCAGAGTTTGTGTTAAAAGACTAAGTCAGAAGTAGCTTAGAGAAAAATCACAACCAGTAACATGTAAAGGCTCTTTGAGTAATGCCTATCTCAAGCAAGTAAATAAATTTTACTTATATTTAAATGTAAGTAAATGTACATTTTACACTTACATTTACATTTTAAAGAAATGAAAACCCCAGAGAAGTAACTAGTCTAAATCTAAATATCAGTGTTAGGAATAAAGATCTCAACTTCCTGCCAGTTGGTATCATACTGAAATTCCTATGACAGGGTGCCCAAATGATTTCTGATTTTAGACGGGGGCTGAGGAACAACTCACGTAACAAAGAGACAAAAGATTTGGGTGATTTCATCTGTGCTACTCACCCCAAAACCCACCCCCCCAACACACACAAATTTAAAGTAAGTATATGAGTGTTCCAGTGCATAAAAACTGATAAAGAACTAGAATTGACGTTTCCCAACTTCTCAATCAGCAAGCCAGCACTGACCGATAACGGTACTATATTCTCTCTACGTCTGTCATGAGGTTACTGTCTTCTCATGACTATTTTCTGATTCAATTATGCCTACAAGTTTCCAAAGCCTATTCCATAGGAGAAGTCAAAAACTGTGAAGTAGGGAACTTCAGAAGATGTGCATTCTCTTAAAGTGATGCTTTTTTAAGTCTTCCAACAGTGACAAAAAACGTACAGGGGTTTAAAGTGTGATCAAAGAAAACGGATTCACAGAAAGCAAATATCATAATAATCAAACCTAAGATTACAAGCAATAAAATGCACCAAGAACTCTCCAACTTCCACACAACCTAACATGAAAATAACTTAAAACAGACAAATTACAGAACCTCCCTCAGATTCTGAGTACTGGGAGTACTTATTTACAGCTTCAGCTCAGACTCTGCCTTTCACTTACCTCATTTCCATCTGTGTCCTTGGAAGCAGAGGACACAATAGTACAGAGGGAATGAAATCTCTTTTTTTCAAAGTGAAAACTGTATATTTCAGGAGGGCAGAATCTCTCAGTGTTTTGCTTCTCTTGAACACTGCTATAATTTTTTGATGGGCCTTCAGAAAACCTACTTTTTTCAGATCTCTCTGTACCATAGTAAATGGAACTTAAGCTGGCTGCCTTTCGTAAGGAGAAAACATCAGTTTTCCTTTGGAATGTTATTTCTTTCCTGGTGACATCCTCTAAATGTCCCTTCCTCTTTGCACAATATGGAGTGCTGTCCTTTTCTGGAATCCTGTTGTCCAGATCACTGACTTTTACTTCTGTTTCACTGTCATCAGCAGGAGAAGTGTCCATATAGTAAGACAGACTGCTCCCAGCATTCGGAAGAAGTTTCTGTTTAATATCGTCAACTACAACTTCTGTCCCCTCTTGCTGAATACCACCTTCCGGTGTGAGGTTTGGAGTAGCAGGTCCGTCCCACACTGGGGCCCTGAGTAAAAGAGCCGGCTGTTCTCCTGAGAGCTGAATGCTCCTCTTCTTGTCTTCATTGTCCCGGTTTGGCTTTACTGACTCTGTGTCCCCTACAATTGTCTTGATCGGTTTTCTCCTGAAATATTTTCTTCTGGGAGAGTATTTTTCAGGGCTCAAAGGAGTTTTGGTAGGATCTAAATACTGTTCTTCTTTCTCGGCTCTTACACATCTGCAGACATTCCCCATTTGATTTGCAGGAAATCACAGTTCCACAAATTCACTCATTTCAAAATCCAGGGCTTACTTAGGTCTTCTGTATTAAGTCTGAAAGTCCCACTGTGACTTCTAATTCCTCAGACTTTGTGACCATCCTCTTCAGCATGAGGCCATTTTGCTTATGAGAAAAGCACACGCAAGAAATGCCATGGCATCTTGCCCAGCTGGGTCCCTGTGTCTCATTAGACACCGTGGCTTATTTCTGGCCACCAATCCTTTTAGACAAACACTACCGCTCACTGTAAAATTACAACGCTGCTGAGCTTTCAAGGCAAAGCCTCAGCTTTATCACACAAGAAGACTCTGACCCTCACTCTAACTTTCGATTTTAAGAAATGCAGTTACACTACCAAAGTTTGCATTAACCTTTGAAACTACTGGTGGTTCAACAAATCTGAGAGCAAACATAAAGCAAATACCAGTCAGGAGTGATTTAGCAAAATGCCTTTCAAATTTAGTTTCTGAGAGTCTCTACCATATAATTTTTTTCTTAAGAAACACCAACTAATTTTGGTACTTGCCAAAAAAAAAAAAAAAAGGCTCTCTGTAAATTATACTCAGACTTTTTAAAAACATCAACCATTAAAAAAAAACCCAGCAGGATGATTTAATAGCTGAAAGAGAGATAATAAAGGCTAAGTTCCTAAAATACTCAATTAAAATTATTCCTAAAAATCAATCTTATAAAAAAGTTTCTAATATTTTTCATATTACAAATTACATTTTTCATATTTCATATTACATTTTCATATGACATAAATTTTCAAGCCATTTTCCCTATGTGATCATTAGTATTTTCACATGAGCAAATTGATAAATTTTATGATTTAAAGCATAAAATGCTCAGCCAAAAGAAACACACAACTGTGTTTCTTTTACATGAATGAAGGCACTTAAACTTCATATATAACTTTCGTAATTGTACCCTAGTTAAATATGCAGTTTTACTACGGTCTTGCTGTAAAAACAGCAAATCAGTGTGGAGCCTGATTATCTAAGGTGTGCATGTTTCTAATACTGAGTCATAAATATGGTAAAAAGAAAATTAGTATGGCATGATGGGACTTACACGTAAGCAGATATCATTTGACTAATTAGAAAAAAATAATTGCCATTCTCTAGGTAGACTGATCAAAAGATGAAACTCATTATATTTTTCTAAATAAGAATATTCAATTAAATGGTCAAGTTAGCAATGCCACTGATGCTTGTCAATATCAGGCCTGCATGATGAGGTTTTCCTTAATGACTCAGAGAGAAAATGGAACAATTTCCAATGGCAAAACTCAATATCCTAGGAGACAAATTGCAAAAATAAAGGCTCAGATGTGGGTTTGTTTTTAATTTGATTTCAAAAGTCTTCATTGGTAATGGAACATTATTCAAGGGAATTTAAAAGTATAATGGCACTGGGTGTTGTATGGAAAACAACTCGACAATAAAATATTGAAATAAAAAAAGAAAATTAAAAAAATAAATAAATAAAAAAATAAAAGTATAATGGCTCGAATCTGTACTGGCAAGATAAAGGTGCAACCAGTGACGTGCATCGGATAAGCCCTTCCTTCCAGCCCTGCCAGTCTGAGCAACTGCCCATTTCCAGGCCACTGCACACTGCCCCCTCTCCCAGAAATGGTCCAGCTTTATGGTCTGCCTGGAAGCTAGCATTCGTCCTGCAAAGTAGCTCTGATATCAGTAAAAACTTCCCTTATTCTCTAACTCCTTCCTGATCCTACCACAACACTCCCTCTCTTCTGCTTCCCCATTTTTATTTACATTGCATTGGACTTGTCACCAATAGATTATATTTATGAACATTCTCCCAACAGAGAGAACAACATACTTCATTATCTTAGTATCTCTGAATCTAGCATATGGTAGGTGGATAAAGGATTACTGGGTTGATAATGCTTATCTTCAGACAGCCTGACTGGAAAAGAATAAATAAATTTATTTATTAAAAATAAATTTAATAATAAATTGATCTTCTGAAGTTACTTCCCTTACTTAGGCAACGTATAGAGATAGAGACAAAACCAAAACAAAACAAAACAAAGAACACCAAAAATCCTCAGTCACTTTGAGTGAGGATGATCACTACTGCTCTAAATAGCCTTTTATCTTGGTATAACCAGAAAATCACTCCAGTCTTAAATTATCATAGTACTAAGAAAAATTCTTTCATTTAGATAAGAAGAAATGCTTTTATTTTACTAAAACATTGTTGTGCTCACTTTAAACAGATCAGGGTCTAATTTTTAAATATTGGTGATAATTTAACAGTCATAGCTTCCAAGATCAGACGAGATCAGGTGCGTTCAGGGTGGTATGGCCATAGACTTAATTTAACAGTCATAATATCCTATAGTTTGGGTAGAAATACGCTGGACCCCATAATCCAAGCTATAGGATCATTAGGATTCTCTGAGAAGTACTTCTGGGCTGGTCTTCCTTTTTCTTCCAATGACAAAATGCAAAGAGTTTCTTAATATATAATTCCTTTTTTTTTAAGTTTATTTATTTTTGAGAGAAAGAGAAAAAGCATGTGCAAGCACGAGCAGTGGAGGGGCAGAGAGAGGGAGAGAGAGGGAGAGAGAGAGAGAGAGAGAGAGAGAGAGAGAGAGAGAGAGAGAGAGAGAGA